>NC_141697.1:85603099-85785599 GCF_964263255.1 Lissotriton vulgaris | reverse complement strand
AGGTCAATTTTAAGGACACTTCCGAGAAGAATGCCATGCCTCGCCACTATATCAGTGCATTTATTTACTATTTTGTATATTGCACTCGTTTTTTGCTGTGCTCTGTATGTGATTGCCTTTAGGTATGTTACAGGTTACACATTATGTCTTTGCTTAATTATAAATTGATGCCCTTGAACACAGGGTCAAGGGTGTCACTCCTAATCAATTCTAGCTAATATTTCTTGGTGAGAGGGACAGAAAGCTTTAGATTATGTTTTTAAACATTTTAAAAACCCATGGCAAACAGTTTGGGAAACTTTAAGATAATATACTTTGTTCACCCTCTGCTAGTGAAAACAGGTTGAACAAAACATATGTCTCACTTGTACTCCACTAGACATCAAAACTAAAAACATTGATAGATACAAAAGAAACACATACAATAACTTGAAAAATCTCCTGCTTACTCCCTGATCTTCATGCCAGCGATGTATCAAACGGTGCACCACCATGTGCTGCACAGTGCACCGTTACCCATTGTGTAGCATGCCCCAACCAATGGCATAGTGCATAACCACACATAGCACATTGCACCACCACCCTCAGAGCAGTGCACCATAACACATGGTGTAGTGTGTGCTAGTGTTTAGGTGGAGACATGGCTAGACCAGGCATGGTAAATGTGTATTTAACAAGGACCCCCTGAATTGACGAATTTTGTAATTCCTAGGTCAGGGAAATAAGCACAATTGAAAAGTAACAACCTAGGCAATTTAACAATTGGAGTCACATATAGATACAAATATTAAGGAGTAGACTACAGCTGACTAAAACCCAAGTTTTTATTAATCAATTAACACAATTAAAAAAAGTTCATATATATGACATCAAATAGCAGTTAAAAATTCACAGTATATAATTGACATTCACAAATTACAAATTGACAAACAGTAAAAATGGGGATAGGTGGCATAAAAATTCAGTCTCTACGCGCGTTTCGGCGGCCAGCGCCTTCTTCCTGGAGCAGCCACACAATATTAATGGGTAGTTTTAGCAAGAAGTTGTTCAAAATAAATTCTCTTTATCTTGTTAAAATTCTTTCGATGTCAGATTTGATAAAACTGATTGTTTTGGTGATCAAGTAGTTAAGCCCGCCAACCGGAACCCTTTATGTGGATGGATGCTGGATAGTATTTCTTCCTAGGTATTCTAGATTTCTACTAGACTATATATTGATCTTTTTAAGGTCTTGTCATCAAGTTTCCAGTTTGAAGGCTGGTCTATTGTTTGTTGATGCACTTTTGGTACAGTTCTGATAGCCTAAAAAGTTGGATACTTGTCTTTTTCAGGTCTCAAGGATGTAAGGAGGTTCTTGATCCTTAGGTGTGTAGAGAGTAAGGTTAAAAGATCTCCCTGCCTGAAGATGGTCGGCAGGGCTCCCTATGTCCGGTGGCGGGTTGATACGTCTCGCAGAACGGCAAGCGCGGGATCCCGCGCTTGCCGTTCTGCGAGACGTATCAACCCGCCACCGGACATAGGGAGCCCTGCCGACCATCTTCAGGCAGGGAGATCTTTTAACCTTACTCTCTACACACCTAAGGATCAAGAACCTCCTTACATCCTTGAGACCTGAAAAAGACAAGTATCCAACTTTTTAGGCTATCAGAACTGTACCAAAAGTGCATCAACAAACAATAGACCAGCCTTCAAACTGGAAACTTGATGACAAGACCTTAAAAAGATCAATATATAGTCTAGTAGAAATCTAGAATACCTAGGAAGAAATACTATCCAGCATCCATCCACATAAAGGGTTCCGGTTGGCGGGCTTAACTACTTGATCACCAAAACAATCAGTTTTATCAAATCTGACATCGAAAGAATTTTAACAAGATAAAGAGAATTTATTTTGAACAACTTCTTGCTAAAACTACCCATTAATATTGTGTGGCTGCTCCAGGAAGAAGGCGCTGGCCGCCGAAACGCGCGTAGAGACTGAATTTTTATGCCACCTATCCCCATTTTTACTGTTTGTCAATTTGTAATTTGTGAATGTCAATTATATACTGTGAATTTTTAACTGCTATTTGATGTCATATATATGAACTTTTTTTAATTGTGTTAATTGATTAATAAAAACTTGGGTTTTAGTCAGCTGTAGTCTACTCCTTAATATTTGTATCTATATGTGACTCCAATTGTTAAATTGCCTAGGTTGTTACTTTTCAATTAGACCAGGCATGGTTCCTGTTACAGCAGAAGACCTTCCCCAGGCATTTAGCCTCACTTGCATGTGCCACACCCAGAGGAAGCTGGGAGGGTAGAAGGATCCTGGAGAGGACTGGCCAAGAAGAGATTGTCAGAAAATGGTAATATAGTTAAAATGTTATAAGAGTGCAAAATAGGCAGCCCTGAGCTGTCTCCTCCAGAGCAGGGGACAGTATGGGAGCTACATTTGTCACGCATGAAAATGCAGCATATGGAAAAGTAGAGAGAAACAAATAATTATGATATAAAAAGTCCTTCTGATTCAGTGAATTTTCCAATGATGTTTCTTAATGTTGTCAGTGCTCATATAGTATAGAACCTTGGGGCTTATGTACAAGCCCCTTGCGCCGGGAAACGTCGTTTACAACGCGGTGTTTACACCGCACGACCATTACCACGCTGCGATTACAACTCAAGTCGTTACTACGACTTGCGCTGGATGGCGCTGTTGGTTAAGGAATATTGTAATTTTCTATTCCAACACCTTCCCTACTGTTACGTGGACTGGTGTTAGAATAGAACATTATAATAATCCTCAATCTGCGCCTTCCAACGCAAGTCGTTGCAACAAAATGATCGCGTTGTACTATCATACATCCCTTGCGCCACCCATACTTCACTTATCCCATGTTAAAAATGACCAAAAGTGGAACAAGAGGCTTGTAAATAAGCCCCATTGTATTTAGACATGAGGGCTATTTTAAGCAAGATAGCTTAGTTGATTTTGCCCAAGATGCATAGGCCTATTTATAACTTGCACATAAAAGGATTACATCCCAACAGGGCCAACTCAGCCTTTTGTGCTCTCCAGCAAAGTCAGTGGGGCTGAGTTTTCTATTAATGACTTGAAACAGTTAGTGGCTTTATAAGCTAAAGGTTCAAAGTGATGGCAATGCAATATTTTCCACTCTTATTTTGGTGGCAACAAAGATATTTTGCTGAGACAGGTATGTTATTTGCATGGTACACCTGTGTGTTCCCTTGTCCAGAGACTCACAGCACTAAGACTGCTGCATTGGGGGTCCAACAGCTACTGTTCATTAGTTTCTGAACTGGAAGCCTGGACTACCAGACAAAGCTAATTAAATAGTAGGTTGAAGTTCTGATAGATGGGAGATCCACTGATACAAAAGGTTGTTGCTAAGAGCCGGACAAATAAGATAGAGGACTAGGTGGGGAAATTTCTATAATCAGACAAGATGGTTCCTCCATGAGTATCAGAAAGTATTACGTATCTTGGGAGTAGCCCCATCACAGTGAGGCCAGAAACAGAAGAGGCACTGTCAAGTGGCTGCACGAGTAGCACACCCGGGAAAACTCTGCAGGTGCAATGGTCCATTGATGGTGCTTTTGGATGTCGGGCAGGGGTCAGGCAACTTGGAAGTTAGGCCTTTGGCAATTGCCTTCTCTGTGCATGTCTTAAATTGGCTCTACAGTCGAGCCAAGGCCAAACCAGTGGTCTGGCTCATCTCCAAAAGCCAAAGAACATTCAGAATCTTCAAAATACTTGGGATGTAAACTATGTAAAGTATGCAACAAAAAAAATGTAAGAACATGAGAAAGACTTTAAAATATAGAAAGTGTTACCTTAATATATGGAAGTGTTTCAGTTTAGTACATTTGATCACAACATTACATTTACATTGATTTGAAGTGAAATTTTCTAAACATGAACCATGAAACCTTTATTAGCACTCCCTCCTAAAACGTCATAAGTGAACAAAGTGAACCAATTGTCTGGTGTCCCTTGCGTCATGGTCAATATTATTGTTGCGTATGGTTGTCAATTAGAGGCTATTAAAGCATATACAAGTGAGGTTTTTGTACAGGTTCCATCTTGAACTGAGTTACTTGAAAATGCTCTCAAATGTCACTATCAAGTAAATTATACACATGAAGTAAATTGGTTTGACTTAGATTACACAAATCAGATATGCAGGGCAGCTGAGTTTTGAACCCAGGTTTCCTAGTTATATGTAGTCTGATTAAGACAATGAATACATTCATTAACTTTTGTTATTCCAGTTTAATACCAGTGGACATAGTTTTTGTGAAATTCTGTCTGATTAATAGGATGTTGTGTTAACTAAATAGAGATCACAGGTTATGCTGACACACTATTCAAAAAGAAAAGGTACACATTGAAGGAAAGGCAGGACACCATATGCTAATATCAGAGTCTTTCACAGTTTTTACATAGCTATTCAACACAGTTGAAGTGCATTAAAGAAAGTATGGGTACTGTGATCCTGAGTGTAATTGAGGTGGGGTAAGTGGGCTTGGAGTCAGAGTCAAAGGCTAAAAAGAATAAAATATTTGGTAACTATTTTGTTGATCTTTCACCAACAGGTAGCTGCATATAAAATAATGCACCTCTTCAATGAAAAATAGATGCAAGATAAATTAACCAGTGGGAAAGGCACTACTTTATGTTATGAAAACTCTATTGGCTAATTTGATTGCAGCAGATGTCTATGTGTGCAACCAGAGAGCCACAGGAAGGAATCCTAGTTGGTGCAGTGGTGAATAGTGTGTTTTAGAGCTATTAGTTCATATACTGTGACAGAAAGCACTGTGAAAGTCATTAATTTAAATTTGCATTACACACAGCATAAGATAGGCTGCCAGAAAAAAGTGCAAAAATACCATCTTCAGATCTAAATTCCCCTAGTGAGTAAAACAAAGTGTAATGGCAGAAAACCAATAGCGCGCTTTAGCAATGAGCTTTAACTAGGGGATCTAGGCAACATGACAAAAAAAGGGATACATAGGATAGATGCAATCCGACTCAGATTGTGAATGTAACTCATGAAACAGGGTAAAATGTAGTAGCACAAAGCCAACAGCGAGCTATAGCAATGAGCTGTAAGTAAGGGATCTAGTCATAATGAGAAAGAGAGGGATACATATGATATATGTAATCCTGACTCAAACTGGTGCCATTCAACTCATAAAATAAGGCAAGCTCTGATCCTGGTTAATGCGGAACAAGCACCGAGACCCCATTAATCAAAAAAACTGTGAGAAGCCTGAAGTAACCAACCAGGGTAGACCGATTGGGCCAGCAATACACTAGATCTTACCAATATTTGATCCAAATCCCCACAGCAAAAATGCAGGATGCTAAGCACAGGCACATGCATCAAAGCCTTTTGCAATCGCAAACGGTGCGATTCGCAAAAATCAGCCGTTTGCGATCGCAAAATTAGCTTTTGCGATGCATCACGGGTCAAGGCCCTCGCAGTTTGAGAATTTGCAATTAACCCGTTAACCGCGGCCGTTTTTTTTGCTGCAGTGCGGCCGTTTTAAAGAACGGGCGGGGTTGCGTCGGCCGTTGAACGCGCGCAGCACCAGCCAGGTAGTGCTCCGAACGTTCAACGGCCGACGGCAGCACTTAACGGGTTAATTGCGAGTTCTCAAATTGCGCTTGCAATTATGGAAACGCATTTTGCATTAAAGTGAAAAAATCTGTGATTTCCCTAATAGGGGGAGAAAATTACCATAAAGTTGAACTTCATGGTAATTTGCAAAAACTTAGAAAAATGCACTTTTGTGCATTTTTTAATGTTTCATGTTGCGCACACACATGCCCTTAGGCCATGTGTGTGCACAACATATGTGCACAGATCAATTTCAGGGGTGCAACAGGGTGTGCTTTTGACACCCTGGCACCCTTGAAATTGCATTCTCAATTTGCGATTCTCTAATTGAGATACGCAAATTGAAAATGTCTTCCCATTCATTCCTATGGGCCTCTAGGCCAATAGGAATGAATGGGGAGGTATTCCTTAATTGCGACTCGCAATTTGCAAGTTGCAATTAAGGAATGTTTAGAAATCGCTATTTTGTAAGCGATTTCTACATGCATAGGCTTTTCCGATTCCTTAATTGTGATTCCTTTAAAAATCGCAATTTAGGAATTGCAAAAGCCAACAATGATGCATGTGCCTGTAAGCCACTAGCAAGCTGTGGCATGTAGCAGATGACGAGCGGGTTGGAGGATATGACATAGGGCACGGCATACACTATCTATAATTTGCGTGTTATCCTGACATACAGTAGTACCAAACCTATTACTATAATGGCATGAGCGCCTCTCCTGGGCAGTGTGAGACATGCACTCACTCGGCTTAGCTGGGATTACATGATTGAATGGTGTAAAGATAGGGGCGACCCTTCGTAGCATCCAATCTCCCCGGGTATCACACACTGAGCAATTCTGTGTCTGTTAAAACATATTGTGCTGCATTTTGTGCACCATTTGCTCACATTTAGGTTGCAGGGTCAGGAGATGTGGGTTGTGGGGATGTTCCAGGGCCTTCCCCATCCATCCCTGTTAGGGTGTTGTGGAGCCATGCTAGGTCTAGCCTCCCTGTCTGTGTCTGCAGGGCCTAGAAAGGCTGTAAAATAGGTCTCCCAAGCCTTTTGTGTGTTCAGGTATACCCTGGCCCCATTAGTTGTCTCCGTGTAGTGTCTCCAGCTCCAATTGGGCCCAGTATTTTCACTAGTCCTAGCCAGTGTTGTATTCTGGTCCCATAGGTGATTTCCAGGTGGTAGTTATTTTTCTTTTTTCCTAGAGTCAGGGCCAGATCAATAAACTGGGAGCCCATATTTCGGTTCTTGTGATGAGGGAAAAGGTCCAGGAGGCAGCTATTTGTGTTTAATGGCACAGGGCCGCCTTTAAATTCCACAAGATAGTAGCCTACTGCACCCCAGAAGGACTGCTCTGTGAGACAGGACCAGACCATGTGGGGGAATTCAGCTTCGTCAGCACGTCTCCAAAATGATATTAAGAAGCTTTACAAAGTAGAGCAAGAAATACATTTATACAAGACTCGTATAAGAATTCTAGTGAAACTGTGGGGTACTGGGGAGGGAAGCGGGGAGGGAAGGTGGAAGGGGAAAGAAGAAGCACTAGATGTATGTGGGGCATCTACATTTAAATTTACCACCAAACATATGAAGAGCTGGTATTTAGGCCCAGTCTGGAATATTAGTTATGGTTAGATCATTTCCTGGGTCAGTTTAGTGTCACAATCAGATCCCACAGTAAAGGGGGTTGGTCCAAACCATTACATAAGTCTTCCCACCCCGATGGTTTCGATATGATGGGCTGCATCATAATGCGGAGGTCGGACTGAAAGGCTGTCTGTCAGTTGGACCGCCGCCGACGGCCTGCTGGTGGCGGTCCCATTGACATCGTAATGAGGCCCAATGTTGGATCCTTTACGGACTCCTATCATTTGAATTGTGAATTTCTTAATGTATTTCCTTAAAAAGGTCTGTATTGTTCATCCGTTATAGCAAGTCAACTTTGGTCAACTCTGTTTCAGTCATAAAGGATATATTTGTTGTAGACTGTCAAGGATTCGCCATACACACCGGCCGCCAAGACATTTAGGGGCATATTATCATGACAGGCGATAAAATTATCGCCGCTTTAGCTGCAGAAAACTGCTGCTAAAGCGGCGATAATGAGCTTGATAATATGCCCTATGGAATTCCAATTCAAACTCATGTTAGATGTCCTTCACATCTAACCTGGGCTTCAATTGGAATTCCATCGAGCATATTATCAAGCCCATTATCGCCGCCTTAGCGGCAGTCTTCTGCTGCTAAAGCAGCAATAATTTTATCGCCTGTCTTGATAATATGCCCCTTAGTTTTACCAAACATTAATGAGGTAACAAATTGTATTATTAGATTGTCAGGATAATTATTTTTATCTATGAGTCTTTACTTGGTAGTCAGACATTTGTGACTCAGATTTTTCATTCTAGAAGGAGTTATAGTTGAAAAGAAGAAGAATGTCGCTGGCTGTTTAGAAAAAATATTAATGCTTGTGCTTATCCCTGAAATAGTGGGCCTTATTTAAGAGGCCCTTACGCCGTTGGTGCGTCACTTTTTTGTGACACTACGGTGGCATAAAAAGGCACCACGCTGCGCCATATTTACAAAGTGACGCATCTAGGCAACTGTCACTTCGTAAACTCCTGCGCTACATTATACCAGCTGCAGGAATAATGTATTCAGGGTGGGCGTTCTGACTTAGGAAAGCCACATAGAAGTGATGCAGTGAAATCTATGAAATTTCACTGCATCACTTCTACAGCGTCAGTGTGTCAATCCCTGGTGACGCAGTGCCTTTCACATGGGGCTTGTCCCATCTGAAATGACACATTGCCGGAGTTGCATCTGCTTTCAGACACCCTGCAGCAATGTGCCATTTTTGTGCCTACAGATACGACAGGATTACTGACATATCTGTTTATCCTTGCGACATGGAGCTCCGTACAGTAAATACGGCGCATCCATAGTGTCACATGGATGGTGTTATGAAAAGTGTTGCATCACTGTTTTTCCCAAGCGATGCAACACTTTTCATAAATGAAGCCCTGTGTTTGGTGAGATGTAAGAATGCTTATGAGTATATTTCATAAGAATGGAGAGCAGCCATGTTGATTTGGTGTTTATCTCTTACATGCCTCATTTCAGAGCCTGCGGGCTAGATGAGTCAGTATGGATATCATGGATGCATATATAGTAAATAAGAGATTTGTAGCACATAGGTGTTTGTGTTTTCCCAACCTTCTAACCCTAGTTAATACATATTTTTATAAGAAAAGGAATATATTTCAAGGTACTTGGTTTGAACATGAGGGCCAGATTGGGATGTGCACTCCTTCATTATCAAGGTCACTCCTGGCTAAATTTGGCACCACTGACCTTGAGCCTTAGGAGGCCCCAGGTAGTGAGATCTCTCCAGTTGTTTTGAAGGACTGACCACCTGTTCCTTATCTAGTAGCATCACTTTCCTAATTAAAGTTACTCACTTTATCTTTCCTCATTATTTTCCCATCATCCATAGATAACTCATATCTCACTTCCCAAAAAGTGTGTAACTCAGTACCTAATTCCTTTTTATTTGGCCATCCATGAATACTGTACTCATTCAAGGCCTTCAAGATTTCATCCCCGCTATATGAATCATTCACTTCTTTTTTAGTGATGGCAGAGTTTACTTCACTATACTCATCCCAGCTGCCACACGGAGATTCTACTAAGGAAGCAACAGACTTCTTAAAGAGGTTGCGACCCTGTTCTTTACTCCAGGCACATATTCAATTTTGTAATTAAAATCTAACCGTCTCATAGGTAGCTTAGCAATTATAGATGTGGCAGAACATAACTCCTCTGTGGTCAACAGCTTGTTAGTGGTTTCTGATCACATCTACTTAGACCCTGTGAGTCCCAAACAAATTGCCTGACATGTTCTAGTCTCCAGACCACAGCCAGTGTCTCTCTTTCAACAGAGTAAGAATCCTCACGTGGAGTTAGTGCTCTAGAGAAAAAGGTAATAGTTACTTCTTTGCCACGTGTGTCTTTCTGAGACAGGACAGCTCACAAACCGCTACAGCTGGCATTTGTATTTACAATACATATACATTTGGGACCAAAACCTTGCAACTCTTCGGAATTATAAAATTCTGATTTCATTTTGATAGATTCTTCTTGTCAACACTTTTTCCATTCAAACTTATTTCTCTCTTTCATCAATTTTAGAATGGAATCCATCGTGTGACGAAATTCTGAACAAATTTCACGTAAAAATAGACAACAATGAAACAGCAAGCCAAAGTAACAAGCACACTTCCCTCCTCTATCGCCACTTCATTTAGGTCAAGAGTTTGTGTGGAAACTGTTACAATCTTATCTGTTATATCTTATATGCCCAACCCCTGCACCTGCTGTTTCAAGAGGTGTAATCTCCACGGGACGGAGACATTCAACAAATAAACGTGGAGTGCACCACACAACAGATTTTCACAAATGTAAGTCCAGTCTTGTGATACCTCATCAAAGGCAATCTTTATTTTTCTTGTGAATGGAGCTGTTCATTTGTGAACATTTGTTTGGTGCACTCAACCTTTATGTGTTAAATGTCACGTATAACTCAACGAGTCCTTTAAAGGACCTTACCTATTCTGAGTGGAGAGGGTGTGGCATAACGGCCAAAGCTGCCGACGGTTGGCGCTAAGGTTCCAGGCTCAAGTCTTGGCTCAACAGCCTGTGATTTTGGGCAAATCATTAAGTGGCTGATTACGACTTTAGCAGTGTGGGAGTGGGGGGGCATGCCACCGCCCTGCTCCTGCACCGCCAAAGTCGATGCTGGCTCCCCACCAATTAGGAGTTTTCTCCTGGTCTGGCCGGCGGTCCTTTGGCGCTCCCCTGGTGGTGCCTTTTTCAAACAGACACTGCAATGGGAACGCCAAAGCAAATTCTTTCATGGCATTGACTGTTTAGTGCACGTCGTGCAGGAACTGGGCGTGCATGCACACGGGGGGCACATCATGAGCCCCCCTGCATACATTCCTGTGTACCGGGGCAACTGTAGGCCCTATAGGGCCCCCTTTGTTTCCCCACCACCAGCCTTTTCAGAGTTGGCTCACCGCCATGAAAAGGCTGGTGGTTGGGAAACTCAGAATATACTTGGCGATGCTGCAGCGGCACCGCCAAGCATATTGTTTTACCAGACCACAGTGGCACCGCCAGGAAAAGCAATTCCCTGGCGTTTGCACCAGTCACAAAACAGTCTGACTGCCGTACTTTTAATATTGCAGTCAGACCACTGGCGCAGCAGTCCTCGACCGCCACTGCATTTCCACCAAGGGTTTGGCGGCCCGATGAACCACTGAACTCGAATCAGGCCCTAAATCTCCCCATGCCTGTGGACAGTGCCTGGATACCCTCTTGTGTGATTAGCGGCGCTCTACAAACCAGAGTATTTATTTATTTATTGTTGGTAGGAGAAGGTTACATTTTCATACAGCAAATGTGTATTTGGAGTGTTAAGCAGTCAACCCACTTTTTACTAACACCCCATCACTTCCCTTAACCTTTTTTCATGTTGTTCCCTGCTTTTTCCAGTTACTAGAATATTGACCTTTCTTATCTTTTAATTGAATTCTATTGCATTCATCGAGTGCATGGCTGCACAAACCTAGCTTTCCAGCCCTAGCACAGTCAGACTAGAATTAAATCAGTCTGAATCTGGAATAGATAAGTCTTCTCCTTCTTTTGAAAGATGTTTCGGTTCTTAACCGGAGAAGCAGCGCATTCCACAGGTTGGGCCCTAAGTATGGACTGTTTTCCTGCCAAGTCAGTTTCACCTGAGTGATGATGGCGAGGCCCTAGCTGCATGGACATTCGAGACAGTTTGTAACATGCGGGCCACAAGGCTGTTGAGGTACTTAGAGAATGTACAAGTCTTTGGAAGACTGCAACAGCTTGAGCCAGACCAAACAGCCTACAGTCGTATTGGAAGCAACTTATTGGAATAAGAAGCACTGTTAATGTGTTACTGTCCGGATGCAGGTACACCTGATGGTCTGCGGAGGACAAGTCTACAGATGGAAACCATTGCATCCCTTTAGTCATGGCCAGCATCACATTAATCTTGGGTAAAATAATTTGTTCTACAAATTATTCAGATTCTCTAGGGGTATGAACAACCAAATCTTGCCAGTAGCATGTCTAGCCACAACTAAGGGAGCTAGAGATTCTGAAGCTTCAGTTGGCTCAATTATGCCTGTCTTTGCCATTTCTCAATTTCTAGATTGACCACTTCTCTTACTACCATTGATATATTCCTAGTTTTATGTATTCTAGGGATCGCATCCTTCTTTAACAAAATTTTGTGAGAAAAACCTTCCAAAGTATCCAATTCTTGAAAATACCCAGTGAAACTATTTGTGAAATTTGCTTCTATCTTCACTCTCTCTCCTACAACAAGACCATGATCCAGGCAGTTTGTATCAAGAATTATATCTAAATTTCGTTGGTCTAGACATCACAAAACTGATGATACCGCTTTAGCCACATGAATGTTTCCAAATAACCTTCTGCCTTCAACTTCAAAAGTGATGTTCTGTTACTCTAACGCTGCTATGGGATCACCAGTTAAGCTACCTCGGCATTTATCAGAGGAAAGCAATTTGTTTCCCAATGCATCCACAAACCTTTCATTCCAAATAATTTTATCTACTATTGTGTAGGGGTCCGGAAATTGTCATAATGAGTAAGGGTATCCAACCTAATTTGATGTCACTAACAGGCTCTTTGGGTGAATTATTATCAAGTCTACAAACTTGGCTACTCCTGCCTCCCACTTGAAGTACAAAATCCTTAATTTCCTTATTGTCTTGACGTCTTGACGATCCCTGCTCAGTGTCAAAACGACAGTGTTTATTCACAAGTTTGACTCTGGGATCATGGTTCTCTCTTTGCATACCCTTGAAAATGGCCTTTTATGCTACATGACAAACATCTCTAGGATAATGTGGGACAGTTCTTCCAATAAGCCAAATGTTCTTGATTACTGCAACAGTAGCTACTTCTTTGATCATCTATACAGAGTTTGCTATTTTGTTGAGTAACGTTTTAGGGATGACCCTCTGAGGAAAATTTACGAGCAGATTGTTTTTTACTCAATTTCACTCTGCCTACTACATCCTTTGTACCTGCGACGTTACTCACTGTACCCTTAGATGAAATCTGTGCTTTGCAAACCACTACAACTACATCTGATAATTACGAGTAATAATGAACCGGTTGTGTCAAAATATTGTTTAGCATAGTACCATGTTCCTATACCTATCATAGGAAAAACAAAATATCTTGTCTAAAATACAGTAGAAGAGAAATTCAAGTTTAAGAAATGTATTTAAATTAGTCAAAAATAGGGCTCCCGGTTTTATGGTATTTAATTTTTAACATTTCCGTCTGTATTTATCCATATTTCTTTTTAGCCCATTTTATCTGTATTTATCCATATTTATTTTGTGTTTTGCATATAAATGAAGTTGTAAAACTGTACATTTCCATATTTATTTAACTGAAAGACATATATTCATACTTTGATGTCTAGCGTGTTTTAGCTATTTAAGCTGCCAAATATTTCATAACAATACATCCACTGGTAAATACTAGCATAATACCACAAATGTTTATGGACACATTCCGTTATTCGAAGACATTTCACCCTGTTTATTAAGTTCCCATGCTGTCCATCGGCTCGACTGTTGGGCTATAATTCATGAAAGACAGCATGAAGAGCCACTTAAAAGTAGCACAATTTTCTGTATTTATCCACTTTTAAAAATAAATGCAGACAGAAAACACATTGTTTTCTGTCTGTATTTATCTGTAAAAATCCGTAAAAATGGAAAACAGTGAGTCTTAGTTAAAAATAATATCATTTTAGATAAATAGTTGTAATCATATATATATATATATATATATATATATATATATATATATATATATATATATATATATATATATATATATATATATATATATATCAGTCAGTCAGTCAAATTGCCTTTATTTCGATATATAAAAATCTTAAAAAGCAGTACATATACATTTACAGTAGGGATAAAAAAGTAAAAGCCTAGCCATAAAATACATCATACTAAATACAATACAAATGGCGGCAATAAATTACATAAAATGGTCTAACAAAATGACCTAAATTAAACAGTATACATTAGCCTTTTTGACCTAATCATCCACGCCCGTGCAAAAAACTTTGCTATACCACAGACAAATAGGGGCCGTGTATCAGACTTCAAAATTCTCAAGGCCACACTCTAATGTCTGGTGCCCAACTTTTTGCACAAGGGTTTTAGCCACCTAGTGCGCGGAGCTTTATAGGCGGGGCATTCAAAGAAAAGATGGGGCACCGACTCAATCCTAGAAGGGCAAAAAGGGCAGGAAGATACAGTTTGTGCCAGGATCTTCCAGCGTGCAGTCAGTTCTCCCACCGGGAGGATGCCTATTCTGAATTTAAAATATAAAGCCCTATCTATGGGTATTAAAATGATATCAAGATAGGCTTCCCGGAGGGCTACACCCTTCACTATTAAAAATTCTCTGGTGGATTTACATAGATTGGGATCAATGTTTCTCCTACTCGTTACCCAATTCCAGTACACTCTTTTTAGAGCTGACTTGGGAGGGGCACACCTGGACTGCCAAGCCTCTCCAAGACACAACTCACCTAGCAAGTGCTTTACATCCATTAACCACCTTATTTTTGGCCAGCCAGACATGGATAGTATGACATGGATATGTATATATGTATATGTATGTATATATATATATATATATATATATATATATATATATATATATATATATATATATATATATATATATATATATATATATATATATATATATATATATATATATATATATATATATATATAATATATATAATTGTAAACATTAACAGTAAAACTCAAACATATATACATTCCACAAAAATTGGTAAACTTATTTAAATATTAAAATAAAAATATAAAACTAATTTTATTTAATGATTTAAGAAAATACAAAATAATATTAACAGAAATAATATATTTATATATACACACACACATTACTAACCCTTTGGGTGCGGCTGGAATTCCCCCGCTGTGCGGGCGAATTACACACGTGCGCAAATCGGACGGCCGGGGGCCGTCCGACGCACACGCCCACCGTGACGTCGGGCGGCCGGGGGCCGTCCGACGCATGCAAAGGGTTAAAGTAATATACTAATTATGTGAACAAATAATAATAAGCCTAGCTATAAAAATAATATAAACATTTAAAAGAGTAAAATATAAAAAATAAAATTAAACAACAATATTAAAGATACAATCAATCTAATCTAACACACATTAATGAAACTTTTTGGAGTTCAGAGGGTTGTACTTTCGGAGAGTTCGATTTTCTTCCCACTCCAGTCTAAGCAACAGTAGGGAAAAGGTTGGGCTTCAAAAGGGCGAGATTTATTCTTCCTACTCTAAACAACAGTAGGGAAAGTGTTGAACTTCATAAGGTTGACATACACCACTCCTACTGACAATTATACTCTCAAAAACATTGCAATACCATAATAATATTAATTAAAATTAAATCCATTTCCCTCCCTACAACCCAACAAAACACAAACACCAACAAAATTAAATAACTATGAAAATGGAAATATTACTGTAATTTTGCCAATCAGGAGATAGATGCGACCTATACCTTGTTCACTACCTGGATTACCAATGGGCTGGACACTCTTATCCCAGCCAAGCTGACTAAAGGACGTAACACACCCTCTAACCCGTGGTACGATGATACCCTTTAAGCGATGCGTAAGGACTGCAAAAAAGCCGAGCGCCAATGGAGAAAAAACTTTGACAACCAGGATAAGATTAACTATTTATCCAAACTTAAAATCTACCACAAAGCCATCAGCACCACCCGTGCTACTTTCTATGCTGACAAAATAAGCTCCAACCCGAACCCATCTAAAGTAATCTTTAAACTAGTCAAAGAACTCCAAAACCCTAGATCCCCCTCCCCTAAAATCTCCTCCAACGAGCAATGCGAGCAGTTGGCAACATACTTTGTTGAAAAGGTCCAAAAAATCTATGCGACCTTTCTGCAGAACCCTCCTCACTCTGAAGAATTTAAGACACCCGCTTACACCCTTACCCCTCTCACCCAAATCCCTGCCATCACGGCTGCCGACCTGACCAAACTTTGCAAGAAAGTGAAGTCTGGCTCTCCAGCTGACCCTATGAGTCCCTCTCACTTCCTGGACTCGATTGATTTTTTTCTACCCCCCATGCTGGATATCCTCAACCTTTCCTTTACCTCTGCTTCTGTACCCATAGCTTGGAAGCAAGCGTGGGTATCGCCGATAATCAAAAAACCCACCCTTGAACCTTCCAAGCCGGAAAACTTCCGGCCAATTTCCCTCCTTCCCTGGATATCTAAAATAGCAGAAGCCCATGTCAACGGCATCCTCTCGAAGCATGTGGACCTGCACGAAATCCTGGATCCATCCCAAAATGGCTTTCGAGCGGGCCATACTACTGAATCTGCCCTACTGGCCACCACCGAACATCTCCGGACGATTTTAGACTCCGGTCAAAGTGCTGCGCTGATCCTTCTAGATCTCAGCGCAGCCTTTGACACGGTATCCCATGACATTCTTCTGAAATGTCTGGAGATGGCCGGAGTGACTGGCCTCGCTCTTACATGGTTCCAATCCTTTCTTAAGGACAGAACCTTCAAGGTGTCAGCCCCCCCATTTCTCTCTAAATCCCATCCCATAGCTCAAGGAGTCCCCCAGGGATCAGCGCTGAGCCCCTCCCTCTTTAACTTATATGTCCAGCCGCTCGCGGATGTGGCCAAAGAGTGGGGGCTCACGCTGGTCTCTTACGCCGACGACACCCAGCAGGTCGTCACCCTCTCGGAAAGCCCGTCCACCGCGGCATCCAAGTTCAGAGAGGGCATGGCAGCGGTGGCACAATGGATGATGGATAATTTCCTCCAACTTAATGCTGGGAAAACCGAGGTGCTCCTCCTTGGCCGAAACACCAGCCTCTGGAACGAGCACTGGTGGCCGTCATCCCTCGGCACCACTCCACTCCCTAAAAACTGTGTAAAAAATCTGGGAGTCTGGATGGATGCTAACCTCAGCTTCCAGTCACACACTGAAAAGGTAGCAGCCACCTGCATAGGTCTCCTAAGGAACCTCAGGCCTATACTCGGACTCTTTGACTCAAAGTCCCGCCAGCTAATCGTCCAGGCAACCATCTTGTCACGCCTGGACTATGCGAACGTCCTCCTCCTGGGAGCAAACAAAGCAGAAACGGCTAGGTTCCAACGTATCCAGAACGCGGCCGCTAGAACGCTGGCCGGTCTCCCACGCAGATGCTCAGCCAGAGCCACCATCCGCAAGCTCCACTGGCTGCCGGTGGAACACAGAGCTAAATTCAAAGCTCTTACTACGATCTTTAAGATTGTCAAACAGGGAAGCCCCCCCCTGTTGCGAAACCTGGCCCGACCCTATGTTCCTGGCCGTGATCTACGCTCCTCTAACCAACTTCTTCTGGAAGTTCCCAGAACCAGGCTCTGTCGCCCTGGAGGTCGCTCCTTTAGCGCTCTCGGACCCAAACTCTGGAACGATCTCCCGATTAGCATACGTTCCATAGACAGTCTCCCAGTCTTTCGCAAAGCAATCAAGACCTACCTCTTTCCTGCTCTCTAGGGCCCTCTCTACTCCCCCGCCTAGTAGGTGTGAGCACGTCTCTCAGCGCCGGGACGCCCCATTGCTGGGGTAGCTGTTGCGCTTCACCAAATCCAGAAATAGAAATAGAAATTAAACAGATACAATAAAAAAATACATATTACTAATATTAATATTAAAAACATGTAATAATTGTACACATGTAAAGTGATAAATAAACTAAAAATATACATTTTTATTTAGCAATAAAAATAACTGATTTAACATTACTAGTTACATTTAAAAATTAATGTCAATAACTCCCCTTGCTATTCTCCTACAAACCTAACAACCCACTAGTAAAATATAAATTACTAACAAAAGTTAAAATACAGATTATATTTTTAAAATTGCTAAAACAAACGTAAAAATGTAAATCACAATTTCAAATAACAAATGAAACCTAAATAAATAAAATAACAATTTACATTATTAATAATCAATTTAATTAACAATAAAAAAGAAATACAATTAAATTATTAGAATGTAATTTCCTTTCTACCCTTGAAACAGCCTGCAATTACAATATATATTGTTTTTAAATAAAAATAATAAATACATTTCTAAAATTACAAACTATATTCATTCATATGTGAACATCCATACTGTGCTGGAACTGGGGGGAATACAGACAGGGGTGCACATGTTGTGCACCCCTGAATGTATCCCCATGGCGTGGAGAGACATGGGGCCTTGTAGGGCCCCCTTTGTACCTGCACCACCAGCCTTTTCATTGTGGTGCTCTGCCATTAAAAGGCTGGCGGTTCATGAACTCAAAATATGCTGAGCGGGACTGCGCCAGTCCCTGCTCAGCATAATGCATTCTGGCACTCCTGCGCTACCACCAATGGTCCACCGTTAATACAACAAAGTCATAATAGGCAAAACGGTGGACCCTATCTCCCCTGCCACAGCCAGTCTGGCGGTCGCAGGACCGCCAGACTCGTAATCAGGCTTATAGTCCTTAATTGGTTTCCTTTTACCTTGTTTCCTCTGAATAAAATTAGATCTATTAAATGTGAGGCAAACACATGGGGAATAAATATGCATCTTTCAGATAGTGCATTAATAAAAACATTAAATTCCGAAGTTGGTCTGTTTTTTTAAATTCTATTATATATTTTGAGACCTTGTGGTCCCAGAGAATGTTGGAGTATATTCTTTTTTTTTCAAGAGTAAATTGTTTATCATTAATCGTTTCAATATATAATTCATAAAATATTCCTTCATCTCTTGCCATTTTATTGGAGAGTCGCCTGAAGTGGTCATGAAAGGTTGAGGAGGCGTTAAACGAAAGTGTGCTGCACACAAGTGAATGCAAAAGAAACACAAATGATGGATGGAATGCGAAACAAATCAAACATTCCCACGCAGTCAAGAGATCTGGGTTAATCCATTGTTCTTTTGCTCACCATGCCATCCCAGTTTGGACCCCGCCATATGCAAATCCGTCTTGACCCTGTTCCTCATGACAACAGTCCAGCCCGAACTGCCAGGCCAGGTCCTCCCTGGACCAGAAACAAGCATCCTGGGTCCGGTTTCGGGGTATAACCCCACATCAGCCAGGCTAACTTGAATCCAGTGGCACAATGAGCCCTGGACCCACGTCTGGGCATACCCAGCGCACTTATGGTGAGAAAGCAAAGGACATACATATGCTTGCACAAATGTGAATGTCACCTGAGGTAAAAAAAACGAGAGATTGTCAAAGAAAGTGTATTTAAAGATATAACCAATTGTGGTTAAAATAGGTCTATTGTGAATATAATTAACTGTAGTCACTTGAAGTAGGTAACGGTGAGCCATACTAACTTGAAGTAGGTAACATTGTAAGCAATAGCGTAGTGTAAAGAAAGTGCCCTCAATAATGATTGAGCTACTTCACATCAGTTACGTGCAGAAAGTGACCTAGCGCGCCCTTGATAGCAATGTCTAAAGAGAAGCGTAGCCAGGGAATACGTATTGCACAAGTCGCTCAAAGCCCTAGAAGGTCGCAGGAATCAAGCCTGACATGAGCCTGGAGTGTGGACCTGGAGGTTACAGACTGACTGAATGCAAGTGGTTGTTCTCCATAGACGTTGATACAGTAGAACAACTGCATACAACTTATAGAGCAAAGTCAACCAGGAACAGCGTCGGATTGAGATAGCAGTCAGTCAGCAGGATCGTAGGTAGACCGCATGCATCCAGTAGAATAGCATAGGTTTAGATGGGGTTGCCCATGCTCGTCGCCAAATTTGTAAAGATAGGAGCTTATATCTTGAGTAAAATGCTTTATTGCAGTCCCAGTGGACCCCTCTGCTTCCACCAGCTCCAGTCAGGAACTAAATATCATTTCAAAGGGTAGCATTCTAGCACTGCTAGCACATTCTACAATGGAATCTAATGACATAGTTAAGTTCCATAGTACTTGACAAGCTTCTCTGGAAATACATATTTCCAGCTCAATATAAATAAATACATATTAACATATTACATATACATATTTCTTGTGATCCTTGAAGGGGAGTCACATCAACTCTTGGTTGGAGTCACTGCTTACTTTGTCAATATATAAGTGCTTGTATTCTATTGCAACCTGTACCACCCAAGATTGTTGCCACTTCTTCTGAATGAAAGGGCGAGCATTACCTACTAAACATCACACTTAAAGAAGTATGACATTTTGGACTACTGCAAGTCACTCCAAGCTGTAGGGATGGTCTGCGAGTTTGTCATTTTTTCTTCGTACGTCGAATTGATAAACATTTATGCTGTGCTCAGAAAATAGGCGAAAGTGCCACCATGTGGTGTACTCTCATAAACAATCGCTGGTGTTTAAAAATAAGTGCTAGTGCTAAGCACCATCAAACACCGGCACAAATTAGGACTGTCTGGAGTCAATTGCTGTCCATTTCCAGGATGAGAACATTACATTTGTGGGCATTCGCAAACTTCCATGGCAAACCACGAATTGGAATGCCCACTTCCGGATTTCCCTGAGCTCAAGGTGCAGAGATCTACAGTAGTAAATGTATTTATACTTGCCTGAAATCTCTCTGTGAATCCCTGACAGGATGATGACAGCCAGAAACACCTTTGTAAGTAGGCTCCATGCTGTTCTCTTCTTAACTGTAAGCAAAGATAGTTGTACGTTTTGGGTCCAACAGAAATGAAAGATCTACCTCCGCATGTGGTTTAACTACATTTAGGAATAGTGATGAGGATTTAAGATTAAGGGATGAATCGAAATTTGCCTAGCTTATGTAACGGTAAGTTTCAATTCTATTAAGGACACAGAGGCGAGGATTATGCTATATCTTCCTTCGCTTTATTAACATAAAACTCCACAGCAGCTTAGGAAAATATGTAAACAGTGAACAAAAAATGCTTTAAGACCTAAAGCATTTGAAGGAACGTTTAACAGTCCAAAACCACAACTCCCAAGAGTCTCTTGTGTATTGCTAGTCCATAGTCCTTCCATTATGTCCATCACAGCTAAAAAGCCAGCCCTCTCTTCCTGTTCCTCCTCTTTCTTCGCGCAGATCACGCATACACCTCATTGATCCTGCTTAGCACCCTCGTTGCCTGTCGAAAAAAAGGGGACAGCGTAAAGCGAGGTGGCATAGGAATGCAACAATAAGGCAAAGGAGTACTCAGCGACTATTACAGTACAGACATCGTATAAAGGAAAACGCTTTACTTACTGCCATACGGGCAGGTAGAGAAACCACTGTGTAGCCTGGGTGGGATAATCCTCGCCTCAGTGTCCTTAATAGAATTGAAACTTACCGTTACATAAGCTAGGCAAATTTCGATTCTATGTCAGGACCGGAGGCTTCAGATTATGCTAGTTCAAATCTTACTTACCACCAACTGGGCCAAATCCACCACGGGCTTAAAATAAAACCTCTTAAAGGTGGAATCCGAGGACCAATCCGCAGCTCGCATTAGATCCTCCAAGCGAGCACCCACAGAGAACGCCTTAGAGGCCATGGCCCCTCTGGCAGAGTGTGCTCCAAAAAGATTCGTATTGATGCCTGCTTCTTGCATGACCCAACGCACCCACCGAGCAATAGTGGGGAGGAGACAGCTTTGTGTGGCTTTCGCAAGGCAATCAACAATTGACGCTCGCCCGGAGGGCGCAATTCCAAAGTCAAATCCTCATATGCTTTGAGGCATTGCACAACACACAACTTAGGAGTGTCTAGAAAAGCTGGATAGGAAATGGATCGTGACGATGTTTTAGTGCGTCGACCCACGGTAAAAGTAACCCCATCCGGGGAAAAAATGCGTGCAGAGATATCCAGAGCACGCACGTCAGACACACGTCTACAAGAAACTAAACATAACAGCATGGCCAACTTTGCCGAGAGCTCCTTAAGAGACAGGTAGGAATTGGCTGGCCATGACAGGAACAAGTTCAGGACCAAATTGACGTCCCAAAGGACGGAATACCTGGGTTCAGGAGGCAATGCGAGTCGAATAGCCCGCAGAAGCCGACAAACAAAAGGGTGCTCCCCTACCGGAGAGCCATCGATGTTATCATGGCCTGCCGAAATCGCCGATCGAATCGCATTAATCTTTCTGTAGGCAAGGCCCTTGTCGGCTAGGTCAGCCAGGAAATTCAGCACGGGAACGAGGCCCGCGACCAAGGGATCCAAATCCCTTCGTAGACACCAACGCATCCACTTAAGCCAAGCGGATCTGTAGCGCTTCGTCGTACTATCGGCCCATGCTTTGGAGAGCAGGTGCTCAGCCGACCCCGAAAGACCTGGGAGCGACCAGCGTCTCCTGAGAGCCTCCATGCCACGAGGCGGAGCGAGCTCTGCGTGATGAGAGGATGCGGCTCCCGATCCGGATTCGTCAGGAGCAGAGGAAACAGGGGGAGTAGGATTGGAAAATCCCAAGAAAGTTCCAGAAGAACCGGAAATCACACTTGAGACCTCCAGAGCGGCGTAACCAACACCAACTCCGCTCCTTGGCGGCGTACTTGGGCCGCCGTCCGCACTATCATGGAGAACGAGGGGAACGCAAACGGTCTTTCCCGACTCCAGTCCTGTAGAAAGGCGTCCGTGGCTTCCGCCAGAGGGTCCGGCCTCCAACTGAAAAAACACGGCAGCTGGTGGTGGAGACGGGACGCAAACAGGTCCACCGAGAAGGGACCCCAGAGATTTTGTAACCACCGGAAGACTTCCGGATCCAGTTTCCACTGACTGGCATCCCTGAGGTGCCTGGAGTGCCAATCCGCTACTTGATTGGCCTGACCCGGTAGGTACTCCGCCGTCACCGCAATGTGGCGCGACAGGCAGTAGTCCCAGAAGTCCTTCGCCAAATCCGCCAGCGCGCGGGAACGAGGACCCCCTAGATGGTTCACATAACGAACCGCTGAAATATTGTCCATTCTCAGTAGAACACAGGCTTTGACCGAATCCTTGGTCCAACAACGGACTGCGAAGGAGCCCGCCAGGAGCTCCAAACAGTTGATATGTAACCGTTGTTCTTCTGAAGACCAGGCGCCGCCGGTGGAGAAATCCCTGCACCGGGCGCCCCAGCCCGACCTGCTGGCATCGGACTCTATGACTAGATCCGGGGCTGACCCGAAGATCGCCCGACCATTCCACGCCTCCACGTGAGACAGCCACCAAGACATTTCTTCTTTCACCTCTTCCGTGAGAGGAACCCACTGATCGTAGCTCATCCCTCTCCGCAGGTGCTGAGCCTTGAGGCGTTGGAGCGCCCTGTAATGTAGGGGCCCCGGAAAAATCGCTTGGATGGAGGACGACAGAAGTCCTACCACCTTGGCGATATGTCGCAAAGATGTGCGATCCTTGGTGATCGTCTGCCGAAGCAGGTGTCGGATTTTTGCGACCTTCCGGCCCGGAAGGCTTAGAACCGCCTGCACCGAGTTCACCACGAAACCCAGGAAGGTAATCTTCTGAGTGGGAACCAAAACCGATTTTGAGCCGTTGATCACGAAACCCAGCTTCTGAAGAAGGTGCACGGCCTGTTGTAGCTGTCCAGCCAAGATCACTGGACACTGTCCCATGAGGAGGTGGTCGTCCAAGTATACCAACATCCGCACCCCTTGACCTCTGAGGAACTCCACCACCGGATGGAGCACCTTCGTAAAGCACCAGGGGGCCGATGACAGATCGAACGGCAGCGCGGTGAACTCGAACACCCTGTCGTTCCATAGAAACTGTAGGAAACGACGATGTGGCGGATGGATAGGAACGACCAGATAGGCGTCCTTGAGATCCAGTCTCACCATCCAATCTCGAGGGAGGAGTACATCTCGAAGGAGGTGGATACCCTCCATCTTGAAGTGTCGATAGATCAACCACCCGTTGAATTCTTTGAGATTGATCACAGGTCTCTTGCCCCCATCTGTCTTGTCCACTAGGAAGACATTGCTGAGAAAACCGTTGGGGTGGCGCGTTGATAGACGGATGGCCCCTTTGCGGAGCAATTCCGAGACCTCTCCGTCTATCAAACGCGCGTCGGACTCTGAAAACACCATTGGACGTGGGGACACTGAGTGCGTGGGTCGGTCGTAGAACTCTATGTGGAACCCACGTATGGTTTGCAAGACCCAAGCGTCGGCAGTGAGCAACTCCCACTCCCAGTAAAAGGCTGCCAACCTCCCTCCTGTCGGAACTTGATCTAAACAAAGTACACTCACCGGAGGTATTTCCTTGTCCGGAGTTCTTCCTGAATCCTCTGCCGCCGAAGCGTTGCCCTCTGGTGGGGTAGAAATTATTATAGTTTGCAGAGGTCTGGTACTGGCCTCTGCCGGAGCCTTGTCCCTTATTATTGGCTTGCTGGCCGCGGCCGGTCGCGCGGCCCCTACCGCGACCGGCCCCTCCGGAGAAACGCTGGTGAAAAACACGTTTAATGCTGGACTGTGCCTTGTCCAGCGATGTAAACGTGTTCACGAACTTGCCCAGCTCCCTGATAAAGGGCTCGCCGAAGAGGCCTCCCTGGGCCACCGCACCCGCCTCCGACGAGGCTAGATCCCCCAACTTAGGGTCCAATTTAATCAACAAGGAACGCCTACGTTCAGTAGATAGGGCGCAATTGGCGTTGCCCAGGAACACAATAACTCGTTGTGCCCAATTGGAAAGCACCTCCGGGGAAATGACTGTGCCATTCGCCTTCGCCTCCTCCGCCATGTCGAGGATCTTCGTGGCAGGTCCCACTGCATCCAGCAGCTTATCCTGACAGGATCGCCAGGACCGATCAATACCTTTTCTGGGATCCTTCATAAATTTTGCCAAGAAGGTGGCCATCTTCGCGTCCAACTCGGGAGTCATAGCCACCTTACCCTCCAAAGTCGGTCGAGGGCACTCCCCTCGCAGACAACCTCTGGCCTCCTTCTCCAGTGGTTTGCGTAGCCGACCCGCTACGAACTTTGCCACCGTCTCACCCGGTGTCCAAGCCGCGGAGCGCGGATGAACGATCTCGTCCGGGTCCAACATGCCCGACTCATCCCGTGGCAGTCCCTTGACTGAGCTCGATGGGCGCCAAGAGCGTACCGACTCCCCGTCGTCATCAGTGTCCGGTGAGTCGTACACTGGGGAAGCGGGGGCCGTCGACACATCCCCCGAAGCACCAGGGTCCGCCAAGGGGGTAGGGGGCGCAGCCGTTGCTTTCGCCAAAAAGGCGTCACGGAGACGCTCAAAAGCGCCCCTGTCCACCCCTTGGGCCTCCGAGGACGGGCCTTCTCTGCAGGGCTTCTTCAATGCAGGCGGCAACCCGCTCGATGTCCCTGGGAGGTCGGGACCCGGGCCAAAATGCGCGGACGCTAGCTTCGCGCATTCCTCCACAATGCGGGCGGAGAGGCGGTCTTCCATGGGCCCCACCACCTCCGTCACGCAGCGGTAAATGGAGCTATCCACCGCCTGGTAGAACTCATCGTCCTGTAGGTAGGAATAGGGCTCCTCATCGTACTCCCCTTCCATTATGAACTCACAGAAACAACCCTACAGGCACCCAGGAGGGTGTTAATCGAGAGGTCACTCGAGTATGGGCAGACAAAACTGACTGCAATCACCTTGTGGGCCAACAGGTGTGGCAGGTAGGGATGCACCGACCCCCCAGCACGAGTCCTGTTACCCCTCAAGCGCGCTAAGCCACACACAACAAGTGAGGTGCACAAAAATGCGTCCGAAGGCGTTTCACGCGGTCATCGCCGCAATACAGACCCCAGCGGGGCGTCAGAAATAAGGGTTACAGACCCGGTAAACCAGGTGTCTGAGGGGTAAGCGAGGGCAGGCTCCGGCGCAGGCAGACTCCTCAGCGCAGCTCCCGTAACTGAGGAGACGCGCCGAAGAGCCGGCGAGACGCGTGGGCGTCCCCTGGCGGCTTTATCAGTCACCGCACACAAATGGGAGAGAAAAGTCGCGTAGGAACGGGTAGAACGTTCCCGCGACCGGGGACTCTGCAATGGAAAAACAAACCATGTAACGAGCCCCCAACAATCGTATATACAATACAACCAGTAAATATCACATAGAGGAAACATGAAAAGCACTTAGCTGGCTGCGGGAGCAGCGAAGAAAGAGGAGGAAGAGGAAGAGAGGGCTGGCTTTCTAGCTGTGATGGACATAATGGAAGGACTATGGACTAGCAATACACAAGAGACTCTTGGGAGTTGTGGTTTTGGACTGTTAAACGTTCCTTCAAATGCTTTAGGTCTTAAAGCATTTTTTGTTCACTGTTTACATATTTTCCTAAGCTGCTGTGGAGTTTTATGTTAATAAAGCGAAGGAAGATATAGCATAATCTGAAGCCTCCGGTCCTGACATAGAATTATTGTAAAGGGATATGCAGAGAAAACATTTGGTATAAGTACAAGTGCCATACTGTATGCCTATTTGTGCCAAAATTGTTGCTTTGAATTCAATGTGTTGTGGACTAGGCAGCCAATGAAGTCCTTGAAGTGGTGGTGTAATATGAATCCTAGTGGATACCTTAGGCACAGTTCTTGCTATGATTTGTAAAACAAATTTGAAACCTCTATAGGAGCTTTTTTTGTATCGTTTATTTTTTTTAATGGTTTGTATATTTCTAATTGTGTGTGTAGTATTTAATTATGTGTGCGTTAAAAGTATTTTTCCTTTAAAGTAAAAACACCGCCAGATCATGTTTATTGAGATTTGTTGTTTGGTGTGGCTGAGTTCTGATTTTTTTGTCCATACCGCCTACCTGAGTCAGCGTTGAAGTGCTCTGCCTTGCTCCCCTGTGGGTCTCAAAGTAGCACGTGGTCCTCAGGTTGTGGTTTGCTTCATCTCTAGTTTTGGGGTCCGCGGTGCAGAGTCCTCAGGACATCAGCTGATCGTATGCCAGAATATTGACGATAAAAATATCATCATAAAATAATATTTACTATTCTTATTTCAAATCCAGGTACCTGATGATATACAATATTATGAAGCTAAATAGCTGTGGAGAATACAAAAACTGTTGTTACCTCTCCATACTTACCACCACTGTATTGTGAAAGTTGATATTCTGCTTCAATATGTTTGTTGGACAACATTTAAAACACAATATTCTGGTAGAATACACCAAATTTAAAAGCCACCATTCATACAATTAAGGTCCAGTAGCCTCTGATGGCCTTCTGAGCACCCAAAGTAAATTTCTCAAAAACACCAATGGGATAAGTGCCCAAATCAGGGGTAGATTTGGAAGTGTGTGCACTGTGCACTTTTCCCTCAGCCTTATTATATCAGGGAGAGTCACATGAACGGTGTGAAACACCCACATTCTGACCTTGTTCCAGGTTCACCTGTGGAGCACATTTGTGCGCTTTTTGTGCGCCATAATTCCTCTACAAGCAGTTACATACAACAGGAAGGTTTCACCAGTTTTGTAGTTTGCAAAGTACTTTCGCCTTCCCCTACTCCTCAGCAGAGACATTGGGAGGGCTGTCAGTGCTTGTGGAAGCAGAAGGACCAGGACCCTCAGAAGAAGGCTCTTTGTGGCTCACTGACATCATCATGCTTTCACTTCAACCTCTGAGATGCAGCATCGAGGCTCACTGATGGCTCGTGCATTGCAATGTGATTCAGAAAGGACAGGGTATACTAGGCCTATGGCTCCTTGCCGACCAGCTCCCTGCCACCCTCACAATAAATTCCAACTCCAACCGCAAGGGTGGATTAAAACCTTATCCAGATGCTAGTGAAATAGAGAGGACACAGCCAGAGAAGAGAAGAATATGTCATTGTACTAACCCCCTCCAGGTGCTGCACCAGACAGCTCTTGGATGACCTGAACCAAAATGTATATAGGATCACACACACACATACTGCAGGCACACTCACAAGGACACACTCACATTCCCCCAGAATAACACAGTACAGCTCTAATATGAAAATTATTATGCCATAATAATATTCCATGAAGTTGAAAAAATAATTCCACCCATCACTAATTTGTTTTCTTTACTGCAAAGCTATACATGTGATGCATATTTTTAGACATAGGTACTGTGCCAACTGTACCATAGAACTCTATGTTCACCCTACTGGCGAGACCCAAATAGGCCAAAACGAGACTGGGGTTGCTTGTGTTTCCATCACAGGGAACCTGGCCGTGTACATCGGGCTTTGTTCTATAGATATATATATACATATACCTAGCAGTGCAAGAACAGGGAACACTGGGTGATACCTAAGCAAGACACATATACAATTCTGTTGAAACCAAGGTGTGTAGGCCCCAGTGAAATCCACATTCATCCAGATCTCTGATGCCAACTGTGAGCCCTACATGGGAAATTTCTCTTATTGCATACATGCCAACAGACCCGATCCAGGCGGGACACTCCCGAATTTTAAGCCAAAAACTGCATTCTTATAGCAGTCTCCTGCCTGAAATACCCTCCTCTTCAATGCAATTCAATGGGAAAAATACAGTCCCCCAATTTTATTTTCAAAATCTCTTTCTTTCCAATTAAAAAAATGTTGGCAGGTAAGCCACTGTGTTTCAAAGCCTTCCAGTGTGCTCCGATTTCTTATCCAGACTTTCAGCTCTCAGGACACTAACCTATAATTCTGGGTCAATGCTCAGTCACCAAGCCTTCTGTGGTGGTCCCTACACGGAGGCAGCCCAGCACGAGTTGTCTAGGACAGGAAATGACACCTCTTGGCTACTGTTGTTTTAGTACATAATCTTCTTGCAAGAGGTGAGAGGAGTTAACGGGGGCTGCAGGAGGAGAGAATGGGAATGGACCAGACCAGGCTTCTCTAACACGTAGCCCCTGACCTACTGGTAGCTCTCCACCTACCCACCAGTAGCACTCCTGGGTCCAGCCCAGCCTACTAAATTAGAAGGTTTTGTTTGATTGAATAAATATATGTATACCAAAATGATGTGTGTGCTTGAGTTGACAATTTTGATATTTTCAGAAGGTGTAAGCTGGTGTTTGGAGACAAATGATAATTTCCTAAATATATTTAAAGCTGATAATTGAGTGATTTATCTTGTGGCATAGGGGAGACTTATTATTAATAAAATTGACTTGTTGCAAGGAGTATTACAGCAATGGCTGTTATGCATTACCCACGTAGAGGCATTCCACATTAATAAACACTTGTTTACACTCCTGCTGGCACATTAGCCTATTGAACTAAGGTAATCTCTGCTGCTAATCTTGTGTGTGGTTGCCTCTAATGTCATCTTGTCTGTAATGGTCAATATGAGATCACTAGCAACATTAGTAGCTCATGTGGATTTTCATTGAACATAAGTAGCTTATATTACGGAAAAGGTTGGAAACCCCTGGACCACACAGAGGAGATTGGAAGGGGAATTAATTTGTCAAGACATATATAATAGTGTCTTTCGCTTTTCAGGGACAGATCGGAGAACAGCATGGATTCAGCTGTATTTCTAAATAAAAAAATAGAATGGTGCATGGCTTCTGTTCATGCCACAAGTTCTAATTCATGCCTCTTGCCATGCCTTTACTCATTTGCCAGCATTTGTTCAGGAGTGTGACATAAGTTGATTTCTGTCTGTTTTCCTCTGCTTCTTCCCAATCGCGCCAGGACACTCCCAAGTAATTGAGCGAGTTACAAAACGGTTTATACATACATGCATACATACATCTCTGTCTGGCGATGTTGCCAGATGGGTTATTGTGTCTTCTCTTATGCACTCACCATACCTCCGCACCTAGGATTAAGTTGGTGCTGAGTAGATTCTGTGGTAAACGAAGATGCAGGGTAGCCAGTAGTATAGGTGGTAATGAGATAAGGTTTATTCTCAAGTTAGGAGTCTCAGGTTACAGATAGAAGATGGTAGTAAGGAAGCAGGAAGGCCCCACGGTAAGCAGCATCCTCGCTGCTCAGCACACGCACTCCACCTGCTATTAACTCCAACAAGTACACATCAGCATCCTGTCATCTCACACTGGATGAGCAGCAGGGGACATAAAACTAAGGAGCGAATGCATGGCATAGAAATGAAGATACTAGTTATCAAAAATAGGAAAACGGACACTAGTTACACCTTATGACCATTGGTATAAGGGATAAAGATCAGAGTAGCCTCAAAAAACTCTATGTTATGGTTGGAAGGAGGTGCGGTATATCTGGTTCGTCCGCCCCACATTAGAGTTGTGGCAGTTATCATTGGCTACTCCGAAGTAGTGAATATGCCAGCCTCACCCGAGGCGCCTCTGGTCTAGGGTGCAGTGTCCAGAGAATTTGAGTGAAAAAAGGGGTGTAAAGTAAAATGTGCAAAAAAGGAAGAAATTGTTAAAAAGGTAAACAGCCCGGAAGTTCTTTAATAGGGGTTGTTTTTACCACATTAAAACTTGGGTGGTACGATTTTAGACCGAGTTACTGGGTCTGATAGTATAATTAATAGGGTACGTCGACATGTTTCAGCTCCTTGGGCCTGGAAGGGTCTGCGGAGCTTTCGTCAGGACTCACAAACATAAAGGTATTGTACTTACACAATTAGTGTAGTCATATTTGGCGTACAAGCACTCTTGTTTTGATTTATATAGTTAGGAAATTTTCCTTCATAATCTGCAATGAGACGAAAATAATGTACATAGATTGCATACACACACACACCTTATTTCGTTACTTTGTAATGTATTTCATTTTTGAAGTTTGGTTAAGTAACATTTTTCATTACCAAAACATCTTTAACTTTGCGAAGGCAAATAATGGAAAGTAGAGATGCTAGTTCTGAGTCTCGCTATGGGTAAACGGAGCCTCATAGACAAAATACTGGTATGATACGCTAGTATCTATATTACACAACCCTTATCTATAGTGCGTGAAAGAGACTGTAGGTATGACATGAACACTCAAACACTATTACACTATAGTGTGCTCATAGGTGGAACATTACATTGTCAAACATAAAGCAGCGCTATCATTATTGCGGGAGGTGGGGCGGGCAAACGCTGTAAACAGTGCATAACTTATTTGTAAAAGAGGTCGTGTTTGCCTACCTGTAGCCAAGAGTGCTACGCTTTACCGGGGTATCGCTTTTGTAGCAGCGCTATCATTATTGCGGGAGGCGGGGCGGGCAAACGCTGTCAACAGTGCATAACTTATTTGTAAAAGAGGTCGTGTTTGCCTACCTGTAGCCAAGAGTGCTCCGCTTTACCGGGGTATCGCTTTTGTAGCAGTATGAAGCTCAGAGCTGTTTGTAAAGAGGACTCCATTAGTTTTAAGGGGAATTACTCGTCTTACCGGAGTATCTGGAGGTCATGAATGCCGGCGCCATTACCCTCGTGTGTGGAGGATTTCGCCTTGTGCTGACTCTGCCCCGGGGTGTGGCTTGAGTTAGGAGCACTGAGTTTTTAAAGGTGCCTGGTCAGTCATACGGGCGTGTCGATTTCTTTGTTTTTTTCTTTCTCGGTGTATTGCTACTCTGGTAGCTTTATTGATCCAAAAAAGCTGAACTTGCATTTTAGTCAATTTTTGACACAATTTCATGTTTGGGCACAGTCGTGGTAGTATATCAGGATACCTGGTTTAATCAATTGGCAAATCGGTGCCAGGGGATGGCATCGTTCAACCCCTGTTCACAGGTTTTTAGGCGGTCCACCCACCTTTGTTCTTTTTCGAACAAACGGCGCTCACAGTTGGTGCTTTTATCAGTAAGCATTTCAAGTACTGTCCAGTGGAGCTCTTCACATGAGTGGCCCATCTCTACAAAATGGGCACATAGTTTTGTGGTATTTTTCTTTAAGCGGATGTTACTTTTATGCTCGCCAATCCTCAGCTTGATTTTGCGGCAGGTCATACCAATGTATTTTTTATTGCATTTGCAGGTGATCATATATATGACATGCGATGAGTTGCAATTCGTATGCTGACGTTGTGTCCATGACAGTGTCTCTGTTAGCTGTAGTGTTTTTGATACTGTGGTTGTTTTGCAGGCTACGCAAGAGCCGCAGGGGTAGTGGCCAGTTACAGGGTTCATAGTCACATCCCTCGTGATGGATTGTTGTTGTTTTCTCAAGGGGCGGGTATGGACCAGAACGTCTTTGATATTCTTTGTTCTGCGATTGGCAAACCTCGGCTTTGGCCAATTGAAGATTCCAGTGTTCAGGATATGCCAGTTTTTGTTTATCAATTTGTTTACCTCATATGTTGATGGGCAGAAGGTGGTAACGCAGGTCGTCAAGTCCTGTATTTGTGCCTTAGGGTAGCTTTGTAGAAGGCACTCCCTGGGTTGATTGTTCGCTCTTTTTTTGCAGTACTTTATTGTTTTTACATTGTAATTTCTTTTTGACAGTTTCAGACTTAGCTCTTGCGCTTGGATCAGATAATCTTCTTTTTTACTGCAGTTACGTTTTAGCCTGAGAAACTAGCTAAAAGGAAGATTGTCTCTGAGTGGCTTGGGGTGGTAGCTCTGATATGAGAGCAAACTGTTTTTAGCAGTAGGTTTTGTGTAGGTTTTTGTGTGTAGGGTGTTATTTTCCACAAAAATTGTGAGATCCAAGAAGTCCAAACTATTGTTACTGGAAGTGTGGGTGAATTTTAGCCATGGGTCAAGATGGTTGAGCCAGTGGATAAATTGTTCCAGGTCGACTGTTGTGTCCCAAATTAGGATCACATCATCTATATACCTCTTCCAGTAAAGGATGCTGGGAGAGAACATGTTGGCTGCATTGTGGATAAACTTACTCTCGAAGTTGCTCACATACAACCCTGCCACCGATGGAGCGAAGGCACTGCCCATCGATGTTCCATGGGTCTGAAGATAAAGGTCTTCCTCGTAAGCAAAAAAGTTTTCTTTCAGAGCTAATTTGCAACATTCGAGAATAAAGTGTCTCGGTGTGTTGTATTGCCAGTCTTCAGAGTAAAGTATATCTTCCAATACTTGTAGTGTGTCATCTTGTGGCAGACTAGTAAACAATGATTCCACATCCAAACCCACTAGGATCATTGTGTCCGGATCAAATGTTTTTGCTTGGATCTGTACCAACAAGTCTCGGGTGTCTTTTAGATATGATGGTGTTCGTTGTACAAGAGGTTTTAAAAATTCGTCCGCAAATTTTGAGAGCGGCTCGAGGACTGACCCTATTCCAGACACTATAGGTCTCCCTGGGGGGGGGACCTATTTTTGTGAGTTTTTGGAAGTGAGTAGAAGTAGGGGATTTTGGGGTCCGAGGTGATAAGATATTCAGCTTCCTTTTTGGTTACCCAATTCTTGATCTCTGCTTCGTGGACCATACTGGATATTGTGTTTTGCAATCTTTCTGTTGGATCGGTAGTTAGTTTTCTGTAGAATCTTGTATCTGACAGGAGGGTAAGGCATTGATCATTGTAGCCGTCTTTACTTAGAATTACAATGCCCCCCCCTTTGTCAGCAGGTTTAACCACTATAGTCTCATTCTGCCTTAATGAGTCCAGGGCTGCTCGCTCTTTTTTGGAAAGATTTTGGAAGTTTTTTTTATTCTTGTCTAGAAGGTCCACACCTTTCATTAGAGATTGTTCAAAAGTATGGAATTCAGGCGGGACACTGGCATGTGGTGGATTGAATGTAGATTTTTTGCGTAATGGAGTATCACCTTCTATTTGGCTGTTAGTGGTGTTGTGAAAGAATGCTTTTAGCTTGAGAGTTCTACAGAATTCCGCTAGTTCGCTTTTCAGTTTGAAAGTATCCAGTCGAGGTGTTGGCACAAAGCTTAAGCCCTTGTTCAGGACTCCTATTTGGTCTTGGGTCAGTTGTAACTCGGAGAGATTCACTACGAGGGATTGGTCTTGCTGGTCGATGGTTGTGTTGCTGCCATGCTCCTGGTCTGGACGTTTCTCTGTTGGTCCTGCCATCTTATTGACTTTTTTCGGCCTCTTGCTTGGTTTTGGCCCCTGGATAAAAAAGGTGCCTCTTTTTGGTGTAGGTTGGAATTTGTGGCCATTTGTTGTTCACCCAGCTGTGGCATCTGTTGCATGCCTCGGTTGAATGGGTCCATCCACCCTCCGTATTGTGGTACAAAAGGCGGATAGAAAGGCATGTTGAAACCCGGGTAGAAGGGTCTCTGCCATCTGTTCCCCCTTCTCGGGCGTTGATTCCTGTAATTATTGCGTCCTCTTTTTGTAGTGTAGTCATCCGCACTTGTGACGGAATTGTTGGAGGAATTGGTCCCTGTTGATTCATTATCAGAGCCAGTGTCCGGTGTTGTATATTCATCTGATGTATATGGATGCATTTTTTCTCGGCTGAATTTCTTTAGATCTTTGCCGAGTTTCTGTAGTTTACTCTGCATAATGAATTCACGGGTCTCATCCATTTCTTTATTTATTTCATGCAGATAGCTTTCAGGATAGATTGGTCGTCCATCTCTTGGAAGTGTACCTTGGACTACCTTATTCTAATTGTCAAGACGGCAAAAAGATTATCGGATGCCCTACTAAAGGAAATTGAAGAATGTGAAAATGAATTAAAGAAAGGCATAAATCCCGCTATCGTCAAAAAGAGATTGGAAGAAATAAATAAAGAAATGGATGAGACCCGTGAATTCATTATGCAGAGTAAACTACAGAAACTCGGCAAAGATCTAAAGAAATTCAGCCGAGAAAAAATGCATCCATATACATCAGATGAATATACAACACCGGACACTGGCTCTGATAATGAATCAACAGGGACCAATTCCTCCAACAATTCCGTCACAAGTGCGGATGACTACACTACAAAAAGAGGACGCAATAATTACAGGAATCAACGCCCGAGAAGGGGGAACAGATGGCAGAGACCCTTCTACCCGGGTTTCAACATGCCTTTCTATCCGCCTTTTGTACCACAATACGGAGGGTGGATGGACCCATTCAACCGAGGCATGCAACAGATGCCACAGCTGGGTGAACAACAAATGGCCACAAATTCCAACCTACACCAACAAGAGGCACCTTTTTTATCCAGGGGCCAAAACCAAGCAAGAGGCCGAAAAAAGTCAATAAGATGGCAGGACCAACAGAGAAACGTCCAGACCAGGAGCATGGCAGCAACACAACCATCAACCAGCAAGACCAATCCCTCGTAGTGAATCTCTCCGAGTTACAACTGACCCAAGACCAAATAGGAGTCCTGAACAAGGGCTTAAGCTTTGTGCCAACACCTCGACTGGATACTTTCAAACTGAAAAGCGAACTAGCAGAATTCCGTAGAACTCTCAAGCTAAAAGCATTCTTTCACAACACCACTAACAGCCAAATAGAAGGTGATACTCCATTACGCAAAAAATCTACATTCAATCCACCACATGCCAGTGTCCCGCCTGAATTCCATACTTTTGAACAATCTCTAATGAAAGGTGTGGACCTTCTAGACAAGAATAAAAAAACCTTCCAAAATCTTTCCAAAAAAGAGCGAGCAGCCCTGGACTCACTAAGGCAGAATGAGACTATAGTGGTTAAACCTGCTGACAAAGGGGGGGGCATTGTAATTCTAAGTAAAGACGGCTACAATGATCAATGCCTTGCCCTCCTGTCAGATACAAGATTCTACAGAAAACTAACTACCGATCCAACAGAAAGATTGCAAAACACAATATCCAGTATGGTCCACGAAGCAGAGATCAAGAATTGGGTAACCAAAAAGGAAGCTGAATATCTTATCACCTCGGACCCCAAAATCCCCTACTTCTACTCACTTCCAAAAACTCACAAAAATAGGTCCCCCCCCCCAGGGAGACCTATAGTGTCTGGAATAGGGTCAGTCCTCGAGCCGCTCTCAAAATTTGCGGACGAATTTTTAAAACCTCTTGTACAACGAACACCATCATATCTAAAAGACACCCGAGACTTGTTGGTACAGATCCAAGCAAAAACATTTGATCCGGACACAATGATCCTAGTGGGTTTGGATGTGGAATCATTGTTTACTAGTCTGCCACAAGATGACACACTACAAGTATTGGAAGATATACTTTACTCTGAAGACTGGCAATACAACACACCGAGACACTTTATTCTCGAATGTTGCAAATTAGCTCTGAAAGAAAACTTTTTTGCTTACGAGGAAGACCTTTATCTTCAGACCCATGGAACATCGATGGGCAGTGCCTTCGCTCCATCGGTGGCAGGGTTGTATGTGAGCAACTTCGAGAGTAAGTTTATCCACAATGCAGCCAACATGTTCTCTCCCAGCATCCTTTACTGGAAGAGGTATATAGATGATGTGATCCTAATTTGGGACACAACAGTCGACCTGGAACAATTTATCCACTGGCTCAACCATCTTGACCCATGGCTAAAATTCACCCACACTTCCAGTAACAATAGTTTGGACTTCTTGGATCTCACAATTTTTGTGGAAAATAACACCCTACACACAAAAACCTACACAAAACCTACTGCTAAAAACAGTTTGCTCTCATATCAGAGCTACCACCCCAAGCCACTCAGAGACAATCTTCCTTTTAGCCAGTTTCTCAGGCTAAAACGTAACTGCAGTAAAAAAGAAGATTATCTGATCCAAGCGCAAGAGCTAAGTCTGAAACTGTCAAAAAGAAATTACAATGTAAAAACAATAAAGTACTGCAAAAAAAGAGCGAACAATCAACCCAGGGAGTGCCTTCTACAAAGCTACCCTAAGGCACAAATACAGGACTTGACGACCTGCGTTACCACCTTCTGCCCATCAACATATGAGGTAAACAAATTGATAAACAAAAACTGGCATATCCTGAACACTGGAATCTTCAATTGGCCAAAGCCGAGGTTTGCCAATCGCAGAACAAAGAATATCAAAGACGTTCTGGTCCATACCCGCCCCTTGAGAAAACAACAACAATCCATCACGAGGGATGTGACTATGAACCCTGTAACTGGCCACTACCCCTGCGGCTCTTGCGTAGCCTGCAAAACAACCACAGTATCAAAAACACTACAGCTAACAGAGACACTGTCATGGACACAACGTCAGCATACGAATTGCAACTCATCGCATGTCATATATATGATCACCTGCAAATGCAATAAAAAATACATTGGTATGACCTGCCGCAAAATCAAGCTGAGGATTGGCGAGCATAAAAGTAACATCCGCTTAAAGAAAAATACCACAAAACTATGTGCCCATTTTGTAGAGATGGGCCACTCATGTGAAGAGCTCCACTGGACAGTACTTGAAATGCTTACTGATAAAAGCACCAACTGTGAGCGCCGTTTGTTCGAAAAAGAACAAAGGTGGGTGGACCGCCTAAAAACCTGTGAACAGGGGTTGAACGATGCCATCCCCTGGCACCGATTTGCCAATTGATTAAACCAGGTATCCTGATATACTACCACGACTGTGCCCAAACATGAAATTGTGTCAAAAATTGACTAAAATGCAAATTCAGCTTTTTTGGATCAATAAAGCTACCAGAGTAGCAATACACCGAGAAAGAAAAAAACAAAGAAATCGACACGCCCGTATGACTGACCAGGCACCTTTAAAAACTCAGTGCTCCTAACTCAAGCCACACCCCGGGGCAGAGTCAGCACAAGGCGAAATCCTCCACACACGCGGGTAATGGCGCCGGCATTCATGACCTCCAGATACTCCGGTAAGACGAGTAATTCCCCTTAAAACTAATGGAGTCCTCTTTACAAACAGCTCTGAGCTTCATACTGCTACAAAAGCGATACCCCGGTAAAGCGGAGCACTCTTGGCTACAGGTAGGCAAACACGACCTCTTTTACAAATAAGTTATGCACTGTTGACAGCGTTTGCCCGCCCCGCCTCCCGCAATAATGATAGCGCTGCTACAAAAGCGATACCCCGGTAAAGCGTAGCACTCTTGGCTACAGGTAGGCAAACACTACCTCTTTTACAAATAAGTTATGCACTGTTTACAGCGTTTGCCCGCCCCACCTCCCGCAATAATGATAGCGCTGCTTTATGTTTGACAATGTAATGTTCCACCTATGAGCACACTATAGTGTAATAGTGTTTGAGTGTTCATGTCATACCTACAGTCTCTTTCACGCACTATAGATAATGGTTGTGTAATATAGATACTAGCGTATCATACCAGTATTTTGTCTATGAGGCTCCGTTTACCCATAGCGAGACTCAGAACTAGCATCTCTACTCTCCATTATTTGCCTTCGCAAAGTTAAAGATGTTTTGGTAATGAAAAATGTTACTTAACCAAACTTCAAAAATGAAATACATTACAAAGTAACGAAATAAGGTGTGTGTGTGTATGCAATCTATGTACATTATTTTCGTCTCATTGCAGATTATGAAGGAAAATTTCCTAACTATATAAATCAAAACAAGAGTGCTTGTACGCCAAATATGACTACACTAATTGTGTAAGTACAATACCTTTATGTTTGTGAGTCCTGACGAAAGCTCCGCAGACCCTTCCAGGCCCAAGGAGCTGAAACATGTCGACGTACCCTATTAATTATACTATCAGACCCAGTAACTCGGTCTAAAATCGTACCACCCAAGTTTTAATGTGGTAAAAACAACCCCTATTAAAGAACTTCCGGGCTGTTTACCTTTTTAACAATTTCTTCCTTTTTTGCACATTTTACTTTACACCCCTTTTTTCACTCAAATTCTCTGGACACTGCACCCTAGACCAGAGGCGCCTAGGGTGAGGATGGCATATTCACTACTTCGGAGTAGCCAATGATAACTGCCACAACTCTAATGTGGGGCGGACGAACCAGATATACCGCACCTCCTTCCAACCATAACATAGAGTTTTTTGAGGCTACTCTGATCTTTATCCCTTATACCAATGGTCATAAGGTGTAACTAGTGTCCGTTTTCCTATTTTTGATAACTAGTAACTAACCTTGGGGAATGAAACGGAGACTCTGATCCCTTATCCCTCCTCTGATTAATCACACCATAGAAATGAAGATACCTCACATTCCTATAGGGTTTTAGGGGCATATTATCAAGGGGGTTTATCTCCGCTTTTTTGTCTTTAAAAGCCAAGAAAGCGGAGATAAAATTATCTCCCTATTACCTAGCTGTCGCTAACACCAGTTAGCGACAGCTAGTAGGAGATAGCGACCATCTTGGGCCCCACTTTGCATGTCAGTGATATTTATCACTAATGACATGCAAAGTGGGCAAGCCAAGATGTTAGCGACTGGAAACAGTCGCTAACATCGCTATCTCCTATTACCAACTTTTGGAGATATTCGCGCTAAGCGCAAATATCTCCAAAAGCTAACACCTGCCCTGAGCAGTTCTTAGCCATGTTATCCAATGGGAGGTGGATAACATGGCTAAGAGCATTAGCTCGGTAATGCATGAATATCGCTGACTTTTCAGCGATATTCATGCATTGCGGCGATTTTTATCGCATTTGCGATAAACCTTGGTAATACCAAGGTTTATTTGCAGTAAAAATCGCTGCAGCGCAGCGGTAATTTTTTGTCTCTAACCAAGCAATAGCGATAATTATCGCTATTGCTTGATAATATGCCCCTAAATTCCTAATTACAATTTGCACTTCTTTCACTAGCATACCTTCAACCATAACCAGGGCTTTAAGTGGGATGAAACGGGGGGGGGGGTCTCTCAAAGGGGCCGGGTCAATGTAATTAAGGTCGTGGCTTAAAAGTATGTCAGATAAAAATCCATGCTTAGCATTGTGTGCTACGGGACTTGTATATTTTGCTGTTTCTGTCATTGCATCCAGATATATGATACAAAAAGTAAAATTATACCTATAACAAAGTCATGACTATTGGCTTTGACAGTGGTGTTAGCGGTTGTTAGTTGCATAAGATAAACAGGCAACAACAATGGCTTTTTTAAATATAATATTGAAAAAGCTTCCACTTAAAACCTGGTGACACCACAGCAATGTTGCTGCTCCTGCATTTGAAAAAGAAAAGGGAAATCCAGAGAAAAATGTCTCTCTTTAAAGGATTTCCGTACCCCTACAACGCTCACCTGGTATGACGTAATGCCGTAACTCCTCCACTAGTGAGAAGTGAGCAGTGTGAGCAGCGCACATGGATGTGCCTGCTGTCACTGCAGTCCGAAAAAAACACGGACGCTTGCGTCAGGGCACAAAACAGAGCCCGATAGAGACCCGTTTCGAGGCCCCCTTTAAAAAAACTGCCGGTGCTCAGTACCTGTGAGACCTGGCCCACTTAAAGCTCTGCCCATAACACCGCCTGGCGCTATGTCCCATAACACCATACCCGCACCTTGGTGGTCCTCACGCACAACATGAAAACACTTCCCACACAGGATCAAACCAAAACAAGCATTTACAATGCAATGGTCTCGGCATCATTAAAGGTAGAGCTATTGGCATTGCTCATGACATTTCTTTTTTTTCTTTAAATCATAAATAAATGGCATTGTCATTTACATTGCCAGCACACACCACTCTGCACTCAAACTCTGCACTCAACAGCACACACCGCTCTGCACTCAACAGCACACACCGCTCTGCACTCAACAGCACTCACCGCTCTGCACCTGCACTCACCGCTCTGCACCTGCACTCACCGCTCTGCACGCGCACTCACCGCTCTGCACGCGCACTCACCGCTCTGCACGCGCACTCACCGCTCTGCGCACTCACCGCTCTGCGCACTCACCACTCTGCACTCACCACTCTGACAACTTAGGGATAAAAGTACGTCAAAGATGACCTTTTCCAGACACAACACCAGTTTGGGTTCAAATAAATAGGGCACTTTTGTGAAATAAGGATCAATGATATTCGTTGCACACAGTGCTTTAAATGGAAAAAAATAAGTGCAGGTACTCATCAAATGGAGTTAGAGGTGCGGCTAGTGGGCGGGGCTATGGGCGGAGTTAGAGGTGGGACATGATACAATGGTACTACTTCCATCTGTTGTGTATTCATACTGTTAAATTATATGCAATGGTGAATCCTTTTTTATTTAAATACATTTTTGCATGCTTAGGCTCTCCACATATAGGAAGTATTTTTTTTGGATGACATACTAGTGCAATATTCTTTTTTGAATTAATGATTGCAACAGCGTTACCAAGTCTACACCTAATGGCTTTGCCAATACTAGTTTATCTAGTGCAGCTTCTTGATGCCAATTGTTTTTTTGTCAGGGAAGTGGAATTATATGATTTCATTTCACATAAATAATGGATCTGCCACATTTGCCACATCTGCTGCATAATCTGAAGATTTTAACAAAAAACAATTGTTTCTACCCCAAACAGTAAAACAATTCGTAAAATAGTAGCAACACATGCTACTGTGTAGTGAACGTCCTTTACAAAGGTTCACTGCTCACCTTTCGGTTGCTCATTGCTATGTTTTGGGGTTAAACTGAAATGCAACTAATGCCCGGACAGTATTACAAGTATAAAAATGACAAAATATTTAAAACAATCAGCAAATGTTCTGCATTACACCGCATACTTTGCCTTTTGTTGCTGCATGCTTTTATCAAACCTGCTTGCACAAGGCAATTCTCCGAGGTTTAGATGCTGACCCATCCACCTAAGAAAATGTAGAGAGGACGATTGCAGCCGGTGAGCTCAGTAATCCACGGTCAGCCGGCAGGGCCAGCTTCACGGCAAGAAGAGGTTCTAGCTGTGCTTTAGGAGCTACTTGGGGTTTCCTGGTGAAGTGGAGAACCTTTGCACTAGAGTCCTGCGGCCTGCCTACTCGCAGGCAACTATAATGTCTACCCATGATCACGCTGCCGCTGGGGTATGCTAGAAAAAGGAGTACGAAAAAAAACACAAGAAGCTTTAACTTCAGAAAGAAAAAAATGAAAATCAGGAAAAAACAGTTGCTTCGCGGAAAGAAATTACTCGGGACGCCCACTACCTTGAAAAAGGCCTTCCTAGAAAAAACAAAATATACATGTTGCTTTTGTATCGGTGTTCGGTGAACCTTTAACATGGATTTACAATCCAAACAGCAAGCTCCAAAGAGACAGTTGCATTTATCATACAAGTAAAAGCAAAGTCACGAAAAAAAAATGTATATTAATAATTGATGCAGGCATTCTGAATGCTTCTGCACAGACCATCAGCGGCGTGTAGACTGCATTAATACTGCTTAAACATTGGGACTTGTCAGTATGGCTAACTCGGTTTCAGAAATGTTTGCTGTATCCGGCCCATCGAAACAGTAACAGCAGCAAAGTATATTTTAATGTAGTGATTGCAACATCTATCTATCAATCAACAAATCAATCAGTCAGTATCTGAGTAGCTCTCTCATCACCACGGGTGTATCCAGGCGCTGTATATAGCTAGCTGCACTGCGTGGGGTCTGAGGTTGAAAGGATGTCTTTGCTTTTGAGCCTGAGTGAGAAGTTTTTCTATGGAGTGTGGGGACCTCTGAGGCGCCGTTATAGCGTCATGGGACACAGCGCTTAGAAGCAGTGTGCGGGATGAAGAGGTGTGAGGGACGGACCTGCAGTTTACGGTTTTGAGTAACCTGGCAGCTTGGAGCAGCTCTGTGGGGGAGGGGCAGTGCCACCGCACATGCCAACATTTTAACTAGCAGAGAGGGAGATTTTGAAAACAAATAGGGGGGTGGGGGTGGGGAGGGGGGCTGCATTTTTCCCTTTCACTGAAGCAGAGGCAACACATTCACCAGAGTGCACACCTCCAATTCGTGCAAAGCGTTCTGATACCCGCCGTCTCGGGTCCAATTCGCGCTATATAAAACTATAAATAATACTCACCATTCACCAGGGTGCCCACTTAGCACTACATTATCCAACACTGTGCCAGTTAAGTTAGGTAACCGGTTCTCAATAGTGCTAGAGAGTACAGAAACATTGAGGTGTCGTTGCGGAAAGCAAAATGACGGGGCCCCTGTACAATGTGCTGAGTGCCACCTGGGTCGAGCATACACCACAGATATGCATTGGCCTCTGACTGGGTGAGCCCCCCTGAAGGCTTGGGACCTCGCAGCTTCTCGGGGGCTGAGTTACGGCCCTGCTGCGGAACCTCCTGGCCTACAGTAACACATTAGCCAACACACTCACAAGAATGCAGACTCGGCAACGTATTCACAAGGGACACACACTCTGTCAGACGCATTCGCCACGACATAAACTCACCGACCTGTTCACCGCTGCGCTCTCATGGACTCACATTTCAGTGCCCGCAGCGGGCGCGCGCACCCACCTGTGCCACGGATCGGCCTCACCCGAGAGCTATACACATATAGGCATTTACGTTTAGCTGACACTGTGCATTTCATTTGCAACTGGTTTATAAGTCAGGGAGGGAGGGGTGGGGGCCGGGGAGCGGCAGAGCACGACGGAGGAGAGCTGCAGCAGAGGGAGGGGGGGGGGAGGCGAGAGCACGACGGAGGAGGGCGGGGGGAGGCGAGCGGAGCCAAGCAGCTCCTAAAAGCAGCAGGGAAGGGAGGCGAGTGGCCTAATCACGATTACGAATGCGGGAGGGAGGGGTGGGGGCCGGGGAGCGGCAGAGCACGACAGAGGAGAGCTGCAGCAGAGGGAGGGGGGGGGGAGGCGAGAGCACGACGGAGGAGGGCGGGGGGAGGCGAGCGGAGCCAAGCAGCTCCTAAAAGCAGCAGGGAAGGGAGGCGAGTGGCCTAATCACGATTACGAATGCGGGAGGGAGGGGTGGGGGCCGGGGAGCGGCAGAGCACGACGGAGGAGAGCTGCAGCAGAGGGAGGGGGGGGGAGGCGAGAGCACGACGGAGGAGGGCGGGGGGAGGCGAGCGGAGCCAAGCAGCTCCTAAAAGCAGCAGGGAAGGGAGGCGAGCAGCTACGAAAACACGACCACGTCTCTCCGAGGCAAGGAGACAATGCCTCGGAGAAACGCACGGCCATTTTCGGATTCGGGGGCGTGTTTTTTGCGCCCTGAGTGACAGACGACGTCACAGGGCTAAAGAATGCAAAAAATCACGCCCCCGAATCCGAAAAAGACGGAGCTTATTTGGAGGGACGGCTCTCTCCTCCAATGGCTGGCCTCCTTTTAGGAAGCCAGCCAATTGAGGTGAGACGGCCGAGGGAGGCGGGTTCCAGATCCCTACTAAGTATCATACGATCTCCTCCCGGAAATGCTGGCAAGCCAGCATTTCCGGTCCTCGACCGAAAAAGCGCCTCACATAAGAGTGAAAAGTTGTATACAAATACTAGAGTTCAATACAATACATCGGAGAGAATCAGTGCGGATCAATAATAGGGTACGGGGTTCATTGTTCCACTGTTAGAATGTGACAGGTGTCAGAGCCCTAAGCACGGTTCCGCTTGAGTGGCAGGCGAGGCCTCGGGCAGCCCTGCTAACGGATCTCTGCCCACAGCGCCCCGCCTGCCTGTTCTTCCCTCCAGCCTCGTGGTTCATTTGTCCTGCCTCCATTTGACCTTGCCCTCTCGCATCAATCACCCGGCGCACTTGGAGTCATTCTTTTTGCTGGCAGGTCCAGCAACAAACACTTCACTTGTGGGCGCGTGATGCTCATCTGCTGGGAAACTGCAGAGTCGTTTAACTTTCCAGTGATGGACTGAAAGGATGGGCGCCATTCCAGCGCGAGGAACGTCACGCGGAGGAGGTGTTCGTCAGACAACAACCTCACCTCTGTCCACAGCAACATTCGTGAACGCGCCGTACAAGGAGAAGTGGAAGCGGAAGTGACATCATATGCCCTTGGACTACCACTGATATCCCAGTAAAGTGATATGACGTGACCTTCGGACCCAATAACATACATGCCAATAGACCCGATTTTTCAAGCTAAAATGGCTTTATTTTAGCTGTCTCCCACCTGAAATTGCATTTTCTACAATAGAAGTCAATTGAGAATTTTCATTCTCTCGATTTTTTTATTTTAAATCTCCCACATCCCTGTCCTAAAATGTTGGCATGTATGCAATAATCACATTGAAATATTGATTGTATTTCAGGAGGTGATGCCTCGCGGACTGTTCACTTGCCATAACGTCATCTTTGAAACTTGAAAGTAGCATTACTTGTGTCAAAAACTCCCAAGTACAACTTCGTATGACAAGAGACAAGTACCAAAATGACAGATTCACACGTCAAATGCCCAAGCGTGGCCTAAAATGATTGTATACTGCCTGGGAGTCCCGGACACAACCATTATATGACCTGCATGCTGCATGCATACATTTGGGAACAGATAAAAGGGAAATTTCAATTACAAAAGGGGAAATTGATTTTCCAATTCATGTGTATTAGAATGGAAGCAAATTTTAATTGGAAAGAGTCAGAAAGGTGTGCAATTATCGTGACTGGCTGAGGGAGCTGAAATCTCACTCTGTTCATCCCGTGGCCTAGCTTGGCTCCGCCCCCACTGCTCCTCGCTGTAACTACCGGGACTATTGCGGACACTGACCGGCCGGGCTTGGCTCCGCCGGTCACGCTGTCCTTAACTACAATCCCCAGGATCCCACGGGGGAGGAACACTTTAGGTGCGCGCCAGGAGGCCCATAAAGCCCCGCCTGGTCCCTCGTCCCGCGAGGACGTGCGCGGGAGATGCCCGGGACAAGGGCGGGCCTCTGAGGCCCTCAGAGGACCGAGGAGACTGGACTGGGCCACGCCTCTTGGATTCACTGCGCCCCCTGCTCTCTTACCAAGGTGACTCTTTTGTACTGTTTAGTTAACATTCGTGCCTGTATATTAGGGCCTTTGGATATCTGACACTCTCCCTCTAGGCATAACCATATGTGCTACCTGCTCAATCTATGTAACCTGCAATTCCCTTAGTAAGGATAAATCTCTACCATTAGTAAGCCGGTGTGTCATCATCATGAATAAAAGTAAGACTACTCCTATGTCGACTAGGCCCACCTCTAGGCAGAAGGCCCAAGTTACCACCGACCTCCCAAGCCTTACTGCGATTGACAGAATGCTCCAAAAAACCATAGGAGTTGTTGTCAACGCGATAGAAAATACGGAGAGGCGCCCCCAAGCATGTGCCTTTCAACGCAGAAAGCTCAGGATGTATACACAATAGCTAACTCATCCACACATACAGTATATTCTCAAAACTCGATCATCATGGAATCATTTGCGGGATTCCCGGACACTGAGAACAGACAGTTAGTCCCGTCCAGTACCACTCCTCCGCCTGACTTTGTTAACAGGGAAAACAGGTTATCTATGACACCTAACATCCAGTCTCCCGCAGATACTTCCGCACATACTGATACCTCTGTGGCAGTAATAGTGACTGTAACTCAAATCCCTAATATAATAACTTCCCCTAACACCTCCATCCGAGGGAAAGGGAATGTAGGCACTTTTACAACTAGGAGGAAGACGAGGGCGACACAAAAACCTAGGGCTAAATTGAAATACGACAAACATAAACCTAGGCTTAGTCAGGGGGCGGTTATCCAAACATCAAAAAACCCTATACCATCACATCAAAGTCAGCTGTTATTTGCAGACAATAGTATAGGCTCCCAAACTGCTAATACCGGCAGTGAATTACCTAACAGGGCTTGCAACAATGACACCTACCTAGATACTATTATGGGAAAAATCGAGTATCTGATGAAGTCCCTCTTACTTCCCCTGACATAAAGAGTTAAAACGATGACTGAGAAAGTCAATAAGGTGGAAGAAGTTCTCTTGCAGAACAACGAAATGTTGTTGAAGTATGCTAAAACTCCCCAAACTCTGGTTACCCGAAAACATTTAACCAAGCCATTGTGCCCCGTTGCTAACAAGAAAACTCCAGCTGCAACATCAGGACTAGGCAAACTGCATAAACCCTCACAACCAGTGGAAAAAACAGCTAAGGGACACATAGAGCCACCCAATGTCTTACCAGCGACACCGGGTGCGAGCACAGATCTGACAATCACATCAAGTGTCCAACCAAGTAACACCGGACTAAGTTACATTGGAACAGACATCACAGAAGGGGGGGGTGGTGAAAGCGAGTGGGCAGCTGAGGAACAAAATAACAACATCATTACCAGCCGACAGGATCATCCTATCAGCTCAGCCCCGGTCAGCAAATTCTCACGTATTGATCTGCCACCGGAATCCTATCCCTACACTGTGATCATGATAGGAGTCCCACCCTTGGGCACAGGGAAATCTGAGGGTCAATTAGAACTAAAAAACAAAGTTAGTCATTGGCTAACTAGACACAGACCTATTCCCCAAGCCCTAAATGATCAAATTCTTCAGGTTAGAAGAATAAACTGGGTGGGACACAGGAAAAAGGATTATGAGGGTGACTGCATCGTTAAAAACTTCAAAGATCGGCGGGTGGTTAACTAAATCAGTGGTTAGAGGGATGGTGACCTAGAAAGTAGAATACAAACTGTAGATCTCAGCTATTTCTATCGACCACTTACCACGTTTCTAGGGAACACAAATCAACAATACCCACATAGAACTAGGTATTACACTCCTTATCAAACGGCATATGGAAGCATGCACGCCAATTATATTTCTGGACATGGGCACCCTGATTACTTTGACACCCAGTACAGGGTACCCACTTTTAACCGCTTCGCTGCCTTTTACCAGCAGGAAGGTCTCTAGGGAGTGGATTGACTTTATGACACCTCATCTACACTAGTAGCAGAAGTCCCCCCATACCCTAGACAAAGCGCAGATAACTGGGGGATGACCCAGGAAGCCGAGATACTTTACATCGACACAGGGGCTACCACCAACCATCAGCCGAAGGAAATAGACTGGGATATATTTGTCACCGAGGGACAACTGTTGACATTTAACGGACCGCCGACACATAGTGAGCCTGATAATACTGGGCACCCACAATCGCAAGAACATCCTCATATTCCCATAAGCAACTGGAATTGCAATACGGAACTAAGACCAGCGGCAGTGGACATTTCTGAGTCAAGTTGTCCCAGCTCTTATAACAATTCCTTAATGGGTGATGCTCCTGACCAAGAGTTGTCAATAGTAGCGAGGCAAAATATCATTTCATGGAACATTGCTGGGTTAACTAGCAAAATCAACGATCCATCTTGGGTGTCTTTTATAAAATCCTACAAAATAATATGCCTACAGGAAACATGGATGGTAGGAAACAATGCTTTTATAGAAGGGTACAAAAGCTTCTTTGTGTCAGCTGAACATTCAAGGAGTGGTAGAGCCAAAGGGGGTCTTGTTGTGTACACTGACTTAGCACTATCATGCTCTGTTAAAATTGTCCCCTTTAATAATAGTGACATCCAGATACTGTTGATCAAAAAGGGGAAAGAGTCCCTGGCATTGATTAATTTTTACAACGCTGTTAACCTTAAAGGGGGTTGTAAGATTGGGGATCTAGATCATTTTTTAAGGGACAACATGGAGAAACTCCCACCTCAGGTCATCATTGTAGGTGACTTGAATGTACATACATGTGGGAACCCAGCAATTACCCCAATAGGTTTAATGGGCTGTAATAGACTTGAAGGCTTCCACTTCGATCATACCCCTAAAGGAAATTTGCTGAATGCCTTTATGGAAGACTTCGACTTAGTTACCGCCATGTCTCAGGTGGATGATTACACCTTTTATGAAATTCCTACCTTCAAAGGCAGCGTGTGGGGTTCCTATATCGATCACATTCTTTATTCTAGTAATCTTAGTTCCTGTATATCTAGTTTTAATATTTTAGAGAATCCATTGAGTGACCACAATCTAGTTTGCACTTATTTTGGAGGGACGCTCCTCAATATACAAGAAGAAAGGCCAGACAGTGGGGTCCTAAAATGTACGGACGGAAACAGACGTCTAAAGTGGGAAAGGGTGAACTCGGCCAAACTTTATGAAAAGATTAATAGGACGTGTAATACTGAGCTATTGACCTGCGCATCTCCCACACCCTCAGCACAGGAAATTCTGTTAGCGTTTAACGGCATAGTCACTAAAGTTGGGGGAATGCTAACAGTAGCCTCTGCAGGCCGAATCTGTAACGCGCCAAAGTGGTTTGACAATGCATGCTCAAAGGCAAGCTGTGACCAAAGTCAGCCCTTAAGGCCAATCCAAGGGACCAGGTAAACATCAGGGCAGCTCGGCTCACCTACAAATGGGCTCTGGTTAAAAGCAAAGCAGAAGTAAAAGCGGCCACCTGGGAAAACCTGTTAGATCCAGAAATACTTGGTAACAGCTCTAAATTCTGGGGCATTATAAATACACCCCTCTTTGCTTCCACAGGTGATTCCCCACTAGGCACCAATATTACAGAAGATGATTGGGTCTCACATTTTAGTTGTATTTTAAACAGCGATATACCACAACCTATATATGACAAAGGTGAACCAGGTTTTAACCCCCTGTGTTTCAACACTTGTGAGGTGGAGAAGGGCATCATGGGTTTAACCAGCAGGAAAGCACCTGATGGTGTGCCCCCGGACCTTTTTAAATCAAGGACATCACTTGGGCCCCCGTTCTCACCGCTGTATTTAATGCAGCCGCTGACCATGGATGCCCAAAGTCTTGGGGGTTGTCCACAATAGTCCCCGTTTTTAAAAAAGGGGACCGAAACTGCACATCCTGCTACAGGCCAATATCTTTAATTGATTCGGTCGTAAAAGTAGTAGGCGGTGTAATCCTGAATAGGCTAACAACCTGGGCTGACGAAAATAATATAATTTTTCCAATTCAATACGGTTTCAGACCAGGCCACTCCACCATCTCCCAGTGTCTCAACTTATACATGGTGTTAGGTAAATATACGTTGGCACGCCAGGGCACAGTCCATATGGCTTTTATGGACCTCTCTTCAGCCTTCGACTGTGTCAACAGGGGCAAATTATGGGAGGCAATGAGAAATATGGGGGTGGAGCAGACCCTGGTCAATTTCCTGGCAGAACCAGACCAGGACACCCGAGCTAACGTGCGATACACCCAGGACCTGAAGGTGACCAGGGCATTCGGAGTACACCGGGGTGTAAGACAGGGTTGCATCCTGGCCCTGTTTCTTTTTAATCTATACATCAACAAACTGGAAAATACCCTCTTAAAAACATGTGCTGACTATCCCTTTGTTGGACGTAAAGGGCTACCTGTTTTACTTTATGCGGACGACGCCGTTTTGTTGGCAAGGACCGCAAAAGGGCTTCAACTGCTGCTTAACACCTTCTTTACATTTATGAAATCCCGGGATCTCTCCATTAATAACTTAAAATCTTTTGTTATGAATGTAGGTACAACACATAACAAGGAGTTTTAATTTCATGTAAACGGGGAGAAGATTCCTACGACTAAAACTTTCTCCTACTTGGGGGTCCTGTTTGATAACCAACTGAAATGGGGCCCCGCTGTACCGAAGAAAAAAGGGGAGATAACACGGCCAAATGCAGCAATTTTTAATTTTGCAAGGAAAATTGTGAAACGCCCAATTGCCGCTTTGCTAAAAGTATATCAGGCCAAGAGCCTGGCTATAGGCTGCTACGGAAGCGAGTTATGGGGGCACACAAATGTTAAGGACTTGGTGGTAGCAGAAAATCATTTCTTGAAACAGCTTTTGGGGGTTCCAAGAGGAACCGCCAATTTTATAGTGCATGAGGAATTAGGTTCCCCCTATTTAGGTGATACCATTGCGCTTCGGCCTTTAACATTCTGGCTGAAATGCTGGCTAAATAAAGACCTCCCGCTAAACCACCAGCTCTTGAGAGAAGCATTGACATGGGATAGCATGTTAAAAATCCTGTGGCTAAAATACTTTAAAAAATGTTTCACTGCATTGGGGCGCCCAGAACTTTTCTCAAATCCCGACTCAATTACAGTAACCGATGTAAAGTTTGTGAAAAACACTTTCCTTCTTTCGCAGCTTTTCCAGCGGGAGGAGGTGGATCTAAAGAAAAGCAGCAATAGAAACTATGTTGTCATACAAACCACTTTAAGCATGGAACCATACCTGACCTGGCCAATGTCGAGTTTTGACAGTTTCTTGTTAATTAGGTTTCGGCTGAACCTCTTTCACTTATTGTTAGCCGTTCCAAGAGGCAGCCACCAAGGCCAAGTGTTACCTACCTGCGGCTGCGACTGTGTGTCTCCGCAGGACTTGGTGCACTTTTTATTCTTTTGCCCTTTTTATGATATTCCCCAGAGGGCTTATCTTAAGCCTCTCCTTAAAAGACTGAACTTTACTCACATTAAACCTGCACTTTGTCACCTACAGCTGCTAAATAACGAATGCACTTTATTTGAAATCAGTTTTTTAAAATTAGCCCTAAAAGTTAGAATCAGCATGGAGGGATAATGCTTGATATTGTTGTACATATTGTTGTATATACTCACCTAAAGACTAATTGTGTTTTATTCCTGTGGATATTGTGGTCTCTTTTATCAATTTGTTTTTATAATGTATATTAAACTGTGCTTTTATGGATGTTTTTTGCAAATAACCGAATAAAGATTGAAATTGAATTGAATTGAGTCAGAAATAACATAATTTTAGCCATAGATTCCGCCAACGACATCGGGAGATATTCCATACATCATATGCCTAGGTGTAACTTTAAATGCCCGGGGACAGCTCAAAAGGTCTTTATATAGCCCCAAATGCCCAGACACAGTCACCATATGTTTTGCCAGGCTTTAAACTTCTAACTAGAACTCAAATGGCACAGGCTGTGGAGAGGCGCAAGGCGACAGACAAGGCAGACACTCGTGGCTGGTTTTAAGTAATTATTTATTTAATGAGAAGAGCGTCGGGAACTCTACCGGCCAGTAACACGGCTAGCTCTCTATCACAGACTTGGCCGTATGAGCTCCTAGCATTCCCCGTCATCATGTGACGGGGAACACTAGAGCGCTACTCTACATATCTCTCCCCTTTAACAATACTACAATTCAAACACCACATGCTATCATGGTAGTGGAGTTCACATGAAGGGTGGTTATACTTTCATGCCGTACTCACGATACCTTTTAGGTAGCACTACAGCTCACACCGTGCAGGTGTGTTTCAACGGGATGCGTGTCCTATTGTCTCTGCTACCACTGGGTGGGGCATCGTTTGGTGTCTCTGGTGTTTGCCGCCCCGCGTCCGAACCTCCCGCTCCTTGGTTCTCCTGCTGTACCTGTCGTCCTGTGTCTTCTACATTCCTCTGTGTTCTGGTGGTGTTCGTCTCTTCTGCATTGGTGCTCATGGTGCTACTACTTGGTACTCCTGTGTCGGCCGTATGTTCCTCCTCATCCAGATTCCAATTGTCGTTCCTTTCTGGTTGCGTTGCTCCCGTCTTGGCCCACTTCAACACTTTGTTGCACCTGGACATTCTGTGTTTGTACCATATATTTTCGTCACTCAATAGGGCATATCTAGTGTAAATTTCTAGAACTTGCAAGGGCGTACTAAACTTGCTGTCACCTTTTCTCTTCAACTGAGCATGCTGCACTCTGCCCCATTCCCCTCTTTCCATTGATGTTTTTTTGACATTGTGCCGCCTGTTGTAGTGCTCTGTGTAGATCTTTTGCGCTTTTTCTAGGTTGCTGCGCACTACCGCAGGGGACCATTTGCTCTGCCCTGTCCGTTGTTTCCATGCCACATTGTCTCTGGTAAAAGGGTCACGGCCCCTCAAAATCTTAAATGGGTTATATCCTGCCTTGGTGGGAGTGATACGATAAGCCCATATTGTACATTTGAGTTCTGTCTCCCAATTCTTACCTGCGTTGATGGCTGCTTGTACTTACCCCATAATGACTCTGTTAAATGTTTCAGTTAGGCCGTTCCCGGCCGGCTCTCTACTCTCAAAGTTTTCTCACTAATAACACTCCCATACCTTTTGACATATGTGCCAAGATAAAGCTGGCTTCACACAAGTAAGACACTCTCTCACCCTGGAACCATGAGATAGGTACCTATAAACCAAACACAAATACGTCAGTGTTTCATTCACAGTACTCCCTGGGCACAAATCACAATGCATACAAGTTCATACATACCCTAAAACATGCAGCAACAAAAGAAATAAAGAAAAGGATAAAGATCGACTCCAGCAATCCTCTGTGGAACGAATGAGCCAAGAGTCGAGATATCAGAAACTTGCCAGAAAAACTATTGGCTCCAGTGAAGCAATATAGTCCAGAAACAAGGTTAAAGATCCACTCGAGTATAAATACCCTCTCCAGGATCCTAGGCTAGATAAGTCACAAAAGAAAACAAAAAGGGGGCGATACCTCCGGTGCTGCCCAGGTATTCCAGAACCAGGATCGGTGTATTTGTTCTCAGAAGTTAGGACCAAACTTCTAGAATGTATCTACAAGATTAGATGAATTCAGCTCCCCGGCACACCCTAATTTTCCTGCAGACATGGCAAATCTGCGAGGGCCCCCAAGCGAGCATTCCTCCCAAGAACCAGGAAAGAGGACTGTGGTTTCTCCCCGCACCTCTGGGAGAATCCGATCACACTAATGAAGCCTGCGCTATCCTCGCCCAGTAACTTCCTACAGAGGCAAGGTGTCTTGAGTCCTATAGGACCACTGATGAGGAAGAATCCGCGGTCTTGGAAAAAAACAAAACGCGCGTAGCACGAGCGATATCACAAATTCGGGCGGGAGGCCCAATTCCAGCCGTACCTTCGACCCAGCATAGAGTCCTCCTACGGTCCACGGGATCGATATTGCAGAGCAGCCGCTCCACCAACAATGTTCGGAAAACAGTTAGAATCACGTTCAAAGTTCTTTGCGTTGTGCGTGATACTTAACACATCGCCGTACCGAGGATAGCCTTCTGGGACATGTAGTTTGGCCAATCCGGTAGGTGCCTTCCGATCTCAAGGCCTGACAGTCTGTGTCTTGTCCACGTTGCTGCACTGCATGCATTCTCTGACATGCCTCTCCACCTGGTTGTCCAGTGCGGGCCACCAGCAAGCTTGCTTGACTCTCTGCTTAGTTTTCACTATGCCCAAATATCCCTCGTGCAGAATCATGAGTAAGCGATTTACCAATTCGTTCGGAGGGACTACTTTGTCTCCTCGTAGTAGGAATACTTCTTTGTCCCCTACTGATAACTCTTCTTTGACTTTGTAGAATTTCTGATGTTCTGCTTCTAGGTGCTTCTTCTCTGGCCACCCTGTGACTATTAACCGTTTCACTGATGTAAGGCATATGTCGTTGTCATATGCCATTCTCCACTCTTGTGCACTTATGACTGCCTCCTGGTGCTCCGCAAACGCTATGGTGTAATCGTCTTCCTCCGTTGGCTTAGGTGCATCTTCCATCGCAGCTGCTCTGCTGAGGTAATCAGCAACTTTGTTCTTGGCCCCCGGGATGTACTCGACATCATACATGTAGTTCAGCAACCTTAGTCATTTTCGCTATGCGAGGCGTGGCACTTTCATGTCCACTGGATGTGAGCACCTCAACTAATAGCTTGTGGTCCGTTCTGAGCAGGAATCTGGAGCCCCACAGGAATTGGCGGAATCTTTCCATTTCCCAGATTGCCGCTAGCATCTCTTTCTCTACCACGCTGAACTTTTCTTCGTTTGGGGCCAGGGATCGAGACTCTGCTGACCTCTGAATGAGGACTGCCCCCAACCCTCTGTTACTCACGTCTGTGGTGAGAATTGATAATGCCCTTTGATCAAATCCATGTAGAGGCACAGCCTTGCAGATGTCGTCTTTGATTTGTAAGTATTCTTCCTGGGATGCCTCCGACCACGCGAAGGTTGTCTTCTCCTTTAATAGCTGACGCATAATGTACGTTTTGGTGGCAAAGTGAGGAACGAACTTGCTATAAAATTCTGACATCTCTAGGAAGAAACGGACGTCGTCCTTGCTTCTGGGTGTAGGTGCATCCTTGATTGCCTTTACATTATCCTGTTTTGGAGTGACTTCCTTATCACTTACTTTGTGACCCAGGTACGTTACTGAGGTTATCCCAAACTTGCTTTTGTCTCATTCTGCGGTGAGGCCGTTTGCTCCAGAATGCGCAGCACTGTGGTGAGCTTGGTGTCGTTGTCTGCTTTGGTTCTCCCCATGATCAGGATGTCCTCCTGGAAATACTGCACCCCTTCCGTGTCTTTGAAAAGTTTATGCATCAACTTCTGGAACAGCGCTGCAGCGGACGCCAGTTCGAATGGCATTCGCCAGAACTGGTAGCACCCTAATGGCGTGATAAACGAGGTGAGTTTCTTGCACGTAGGGTGTAGTGCTATCTGGTGGTACGCTGAGGTCAGGTCTAAGGTGGAGAACCATTTGATGCCTTTCATCTGGGCCAACATCTCATTTATCCTCGGCAACAGGAACTTATCTACTATGATATTTTCGTTGAGCTCCCTCAAGTCTATGCACAGGCGCACCTTTCCGTTGGGCTTCCTGGCTAGGACCAGTTGCGCCAGCCATTCTGCGCTTTCAATGGGCTAGATCACTCTATTATCTTCCAAGCGTTGCAATTCTTGTTGCACTGCATCTCTACAATTAAAGGGAATATTCCGCATTTTATGGTTCACCGGCTTGGCTCCCTCCTTGAGGCTTATCTAGTGAGTAAACTTTGTCAGCTTGCCGATGGTTCCTCCGAAGACTGCTGGAAAATCTGACTTCCACGTGTTGGCTTCCTGCGTTCGTGCAGGATCTGTCATCATCAGTACATGCGTCGTGCCTCCAGGGTTTAGTTGGATCCCTAATTCTCCCTGATCCACCCATCCCAACACAGAGGGTCCCTTCTCCGCCATGTATAGCTTCCCTTCTGCCGTGCGACCTTTGAATTCAAATAGTAGCGGACGGTATCCCACCATGGGGATAGGTTCTCCTGTGAAGGTGACTGGATGGATGTCCGTGGAAAGAAGGTGCATGCCTACGACCTGTGCGAAGTCTCGGTCCCAAATGCTGCGTTGTATTATAGTGTATGGGGATCCTGAGTCGGCAACCATTGATACAGGAATCCCCCCTATGGAAAGTTCGTACAACAGCTAACGTGTCTGGGAGCAGTCTATACCTAAGACTTGGTCATCTATGCACAGCACGGTGTCATCGTCGTTTTCACCCCCTCCTTCTTCTGTTTCTGAGTCCTGCGTCATGTACTTTATTGACGTTTTCCGGAGCTTGTGTCTGCAGACCTTCTCAAAGTTTCCCATGATCCCACAGTAGAGGCACTTGGCTCTGAAGGATGGGCATATTTTGTCATTGGCTGCGGGTGCCCGACTGCCGCACCTGTAACAACTGTTCTTGCCCTCCCTTTGGGGCCTCAGGTTTGCTGTTTCTTTGGGTGTGTATTTCTTGGGCTGCCTCGTGCTCCCTGCGAACTGCGGTTTCCGCTCCTGGGGCGTGGCGTCTGTCACCTTGCGCACTGTGGCTTTAATAGCACTGTCCTTTTTGGCTGCTTACGCACACCGCTTGGAGAGCCCCGCCTTTTTGACCATGGCCACTATCTCTTAGAGAGGGGCATCACCACTGACCCCTAGCTTCTCTTGTATGGACGTGTTCACTGTGTGCATGATGATTTGGTCCTGTATGAAGTCATCATGAAGTTCTCCGAATTTGCAGGTGACTGCCAATCTCTTAAGTGCTGCCACGTAGTCATCTACTGACTCCCCTGCGTTCTGTTTCCTTTGAAAGAAATTGAGGCAGTCTATTGCGGTGCACACCATTGGCTGATAGTGGCTGTCCAGGTCTTCTATGGCGTGTTGGAACATGTCGTCGTCATCTTGAGGTCTAGTCTTTTTTACCAAGTTCATGTATACTCTGATGCCTTCTGAACCCAGATTGTGCAGCAGGATCTTCTTTTTCCCCTTGCTCGGGAAAACTTTGTCCCCTTCATCCTCCAGCGCCAACAGATAGTTCAGGAAATACTCTTTCCAATCTTCCCATTTCATAGCTGGTTCCCCCGGTTTCAGCAGGAAGGGAACTAGGTTTGTGAGGGAGAAGGTTTGGGCACACGTGGCGGCTTGCCTCCTTGGTGGTGCTTCATCCGTCCTGGGTGGAGGGCTCCCTGCTTGGGACGTGAGGTTCTCGCCCATGCGGTCTTGTCCTTGGTGTGCCAGGTGCAGGTGTCCTGTGGCTGCTTGGCTAGCTTGGAGCGCTGGGGCGTGGGATGCCTGGTTTGGTTGCAGGTATGCCTCCTGCATCCCTCTAGTGTGCCTCTTGGGTGCTTGTGAGGCCAGGTTACTGAGGGATGTGCTTCACTGCTGTCCTGTGTTGTTGCTTGGTGCGGCGCATCAGGGTCTAGAATGCCATGGACGTGGCTGGCTGGAACTGCACTCTTCCGGACCCCCCCTGTGTGATCCTCCTTAGTGGTGGTCTCACCCTCTCCTCTTGTGCCTGCTTGTCACAGCAGGCCAAGCAGTGTTCTGTAGGGCTCCCTCTGCGTCCTTTAGGTGAGTGCTCCTGCCTCCCCTTCTGTGCCTCTGTGCTCCTGCCTTGTCCGCGATGGAGGAGGGGTACCACTACCCTTGTGGTGCTGTAATGCACTCATGGTGATGGGGGCGGGGCTGGCCAGCTGTCCTGCGTATCGCACGCTCACCTGAGTTTTGCAGGGGTGAGTTTTGGGCGCCCCATGCGGCTGATTACTTGCGGCTCTGCTGCCGTGCTCTCCTCGCAGATCCGGGCGTCCCTGCGCATGTGCACGCCGCGCCGCCGGACCGATGCTGAGTGTCCACACCCCCAGCCTCTTTGACAATTTTTGCAGAGGCTCAAGGGGACAGACAATGCTGACACTCGTGGCTGGTTTTAAGTAATTATTTATTTAATGAGGAGAGCGCTTGGAACTCTACCGGCCGGTAACACGCTAGCTCTCTATCACAGACATGACCGTATGCGCTCCCAGCATTCCCCGTCATCACGTGACCGGGAACACTAGATCGCTACTCTACACAGGCAAATGTTTTAGTGAACAGCAGTAGCCCTCAGATGCCAAGACATCAATTCTTAAGCCCAGACACTGCCTAAAATGCTTAGTAAAATAGTCAACACCCCAGAAACAACCACTATGTTTTCAGTGGTCACTGTTTGTATAACCTCAAATACAAAGACATAGATTCATATGCCCAGGCACTGCCTCAAACACCAAGACGCTACCATCATGCAGCTAGGCACAGCTTTTGATGTTAACATTCAGCCATCAGATGCCCAGGAATAACCCACAATTTCCCTGAGATAAAACCAGATTTTCTGACTTGAGGATTCCTCAAAGCAATTAAATGCCCATCACTACCCTAAACAATCTTCTCAACCATGCATTTCACTTGGTATCAAGTCTACCCCAAAATGGTCCTCCAGATTCCAAACATTTAGCAGCAAGTTCTCTAGGTGTAGCTTCATACGCAAAGATGAAATGAAAATGAAATGAAATGAAAATAAATTTGTTAAGCGCGGTTGCTGCCCACGGGCGTCCAAGCGCTGAGTTGAAGCAGAGAAATGGCGGAGCAGGGGAGAATAGGACTAGGAGGGTTTGGCGAACAGTAATGTTTTCAGCTTTCTCCGGAATGAGAGCAGGTCAGGGTCGGACCGAAGTGAGAGGGGGAGGGCATTCCAGAGCTTAGCGGTGTTCAAGGAGAACAACCTACCCCCGGTCCTAGCTCTCTTCACTCTAGGAACAACTGCCAGGAAAGCCTCCGTAGACCGAAGGTTCCTGTTTGGGTGGTAGGGGATGACAAGGTTGTTATTAATAGCTGATCCCGTTTTCCAAAAGGCCCGATGCGCAATACACAGCGCCTTGAAGGCCACTCTTTGCCTCACTGGCAGCCAGTGCAGGCTTTTCAGTCCAGGTTTGGCTGACTGGATTCGCGGAATCTGGAGTAAGGTACGTGTAGCGCAGTTTTGTACCACCTGCAGCTTCCGGAGGGTCATCTCGGGGGGCCCCTACGTATAAAGCATTGTTTGAGTCCAGGCGGGACTGGATGAGGCCTTGTACTGCCACCTTTTTGGCCTCTAGAGGCAGAAGTGGGAGGACCTTCCTCAAGGTTCTCAGAAGGCCAAAACAGGTGGCGGACAGCTTGGTAGCCTGGGTGGAGAAGGAGAGCTTTTTGTCTAACCATACTCCCAGGCTCTTAACACTTTCCTTGGGGGTGGGGGGGCGCCCAAACCGCAGGGCCACAAGGAAGTGAAAGGTACTGGCGGGGCTGGTCCTAGGAGCATGAGCTCTGTTTTTTCTCCGTTCAATTTGAGGGAGGAGTTGGTCATCCACTCTTTGACCTCCTCTAAACATTTCAGTAGGCCTACCGGGGATTGCCTGTTATTCTCTTGGGCCAATGAAACCACTAGCTGAGTGTCGTCGGCGTACGACACGATTTTAATGCCGTACGGTTCGACTACCCCAGCCAGTGGTTTCATGTAAACATTAAATAGCACAGGGCTCAGGGAAGAGCCCTGCGGTACTCCGCAGCTGAGAGGTTTGCTGGATGACATAGTATCGCCGTCGAAGATCTGAAAAGGTCTATCAGACAGGAAGGAGTTGAACCACCTTAATGCATCACCCGAAACTCCGATGTCATAGAGACGGTTCAGCAAGGTGGCATAGCTGACCGTATCGAAGGCGGCACTTAGATCAAGGAGGATCACTGCCACTGATCCTCCCTGATCCAGTATCCTTTGAGATTCTTGGGTGACTGCTAATAAGGCGATTTCAGTCCCATGCTTTGGTCTGAAGCCTGTCTGGGATGTATGTAATAGGGAGTGGTTCTCTAGGAACTGGACCAACTGGGCGTTTATATATTTCTCCAGCACCTTGCTAGCCCAAGGGAGGAGTGAGATGGGGCGGTAGCTGGAGTGATCATCAGGGTCCAGGTTGGGTTTTTTCAACAGTGCCCGCACCATGGCTTGCTTCCAAGCCATGGGGACTGAGCATGCGGAGATTGATGAGTTTAGAAGTTCCAAGATTACAGGCAAGGTAGCTTCGCCTGCCTGCATCAGGACTTCTGGAGGAGCAGGGTCACGTGGAGAGCCCGACTTAACTTTGCGTGCCATTTTACCAAGGGTGTCAAGGTCCAGAAGGGGGAAGTGGTCAAGAGTTGGCTGGTCTGGGGAGAGGGGGGTTCTAGGGGGGGGTAAATCAATCGCATCCGGGGTTGAGGCTATTGTTGGGAAGGTAGAGTAGATTTTCAACACCTTATTATGAAAGAATTCCGCCAGCTCATTGCATTGGTCCTGAGTCTTGATTGGGGGGGGGGGGCAGTGCTGACACTGGTGCATTGTTTTATTATGTGGAAGATTTCCTTGGGCTTTGATTTAGCTTCCAGGATTTTGTCAGAGTAGTAAGTTGCCTGGGCCGTCTTGACCCCTTCTCTGTAGGCTTTAATCACCTCTTTGTAGGATGCCTTTTTTTCTGGGAGAAATACTAATCGCCAGGCTCTCTCTCGTTGCCTACAAAGGCGTTTTAGCTCTCTTAACGAGTCGGAGAACCAGGGGGCTGATTTCTGCAATCTCTTTGAGGAGGATCTGCGAAGAGGGAGGATCGTATCTAGTGAGTTCGTGATCCAACCTACATAATTTCTGTTTGCCACATTGGGGTCTGGGCAGGGTGGCGGACGGGTGGAGTCCAGGTTGTGCATCCAGGATTCCACGGGGAGTTTTAACCAGTTTCTCCTAGTTGTGACTTGAGGAGGTAGCTGGGGGGCTTTGTGGGTAGCCCAGGTAAACGGGACAAGAAAATGGTCCGACCATGGGAGGGGGGTGGGTTGGTCAACAGTCAGATCAATGCAGTTGCTAAAGATAGGGTCGAGTAGATTGCCCTTTTCATGAGTCGGGGCTGTGACCAGTTGGGTCAGTTGGAGAGCTCCAAGGTCATCTATTAGCTCCTTAGCAATGTTGTCTGAGGTCTCCTAAAACCGTATAATTGGCAGAGGATAAAATTCTTTTCGCTATAATCTCTGGGAGAGACCTATGGAACAATTTTGCAGGCTTGGGGGGGCGATAGATCAAAGTGCCGGAGAAAGAACTATTTGCGTGAAACTCAATGCAGAAATCCACACTCTCGCACTCAGGGATGGTTTCTACTGTAGTACGGCAGCGGTACTGGTCCTTTAATATGATGGCTAGACCTCCACCTCTCCCTTCCGGTCTGTCTAATCTGAAGATGTGATAACCGGCGGGTAAGGCTAAGACTATATCAGGATCTGATTGAGCCGTGAGCCAGGTTTCTGTCAAGAAAATCGCGTCTGGCTTGTGCTCCTCGAGCAGCAAGGCAATTTGTGTGCTATGCTTCGGCAATGATCGACAGTTTAGCACATACATGCAATATTTCTGGACTGTGGTCAACGGGCAGGTGTTACGAAAGGAGTGTTGACAGTCTGGGCAGAGGGGGGGGGAGCTCTGTAGGGGCATAGATATGCATGCACTGGACAGCAGCTGTGCTTCCTATGCTGTGTAAGGCTCTCGAGCTATATGTCCTGCCCTGGAGAGTAGGGGAACCAGGGTTTGTGGCCCCTGGTCCCGTCTGGTCGCGGACGGGCGCAGACGGGCTTGCCTTAGGTGCGTCTTCGGCGCGCAAACGGCGCGCCCGCTGCGCTCGTCCGCTGCGCTTCCTAAAGTTACACATTTATATATGTGCCTGTGGAGGTGGAGGGGGGCGTGGCCTAGAGTGGGCGTGGCCAGCCGCCTCGGTGGCGATGAGGGCGGGAGGAAGAATCAGGTGGGTCCCCTAACAGCGCTGAGTCCGCTGTATGGCGCCAAAATTACACAAGAAGCAATAATTTTAAAATCAGTTATTTTAAAAAACACAGTAAACTACAATTAGTCCTTCTCCCGACTTCCGCCTCAGGAGCTTCGATCTAACTTATGATCATGCCGCCCGCCTCATACCATGATGTATACTGTTACATACTTAGATACTCTCTCATGTGCCCACTGGAGTCTGAGTATGATGGGAATAGTATTCATTCTCAGTGCAGCCTCACAATAAGCAGGTATAGTCTCAGCTGCTAAATACACCCTCACACATTGTTTAGATATATCATCAGCTGCTGAGTAAACCATTGCAAAATGTAGGTATTATCTCAGCTATTGATTGCACTTTCACAATGTAAAGGTATAGTCTTAAATGTTGACTGCAATCACACAATGTACAGGTATATTCTCAGCTTCTGAGTTCACCCTCTGAATGTGCAGGTGTTCTCTCAACTGCTGAATGCATCCTCACAATGTACAGGTATAGTCTCAACTGCTGTCTGCAGCCTCACAGTGCACATGTATAGATTCACTTTCCAATAAAATGTGCAAGTATATCCTGAAAAGACCCTGGGTATCATTAATATGTACATGCACCCATGGACTCAACATCATTGCTTACACCGAAGACACACAGCTCATCCTTTCCCTTACAGATGACACCAACACCACCAGAGCCAACTTCCATGACAACATGTCCGACGTTGCCAACTGGATAAGAGCTAACTGCCAAAAACTCAACTCGGATAAGACAGAGGTATGCATCTTCGATAGCAACCCATACCCCTGGAATGCCTCCTGGATGCCCACCACTCTGGGCTCTGCACCCACGCCCTCCAGCCATGCACGTAACCTTGGAATCATCTTGGACAGCCAACTAACCATGAAGAGTCAAGTCAATGCCATCTCCTCCTGCTTTCACATCCTCTGCATGGTCCGCAAAATCTTTTGATGGATCCCCATCCCCACCAGGAAAACAGTGACCCAATACCGTCATCACTGGCTTCCTTGACTATGGCAACACACTATAAGCCGGTACCACCAAGCAACTACTCAAGCACACCCAGACAATCAAGAACACAGCAGCAAGATTCATCCTCAACCTTCCTAGAAGAACTAGCACGCACCCCACCTTCGAACTTTCCACTGGTTCCACGTACAGAAAAGATGCCTCTCCAAACTCTCACTCACACCTACAATGCCCTCCACAACATTGGACCCACCTACCTCAACCACCGCCTGACGTTCCATCGTCTCACCAGTGAACTCCACTCTTCCTTCCTCGCTCTGGCCCACACCCACCGCATCCACCAGAAACATTGTGGAGGTCGTTCCTTCACCTACATCGCTGCGAAGTCCTGGAACAACCTCCATCTGCGCACCTGCTCTTCGCATATGGAATTCAGAAAAAGGCAAAAGACATGGCTCTTCAATCAAGGACGTTAGGACTTACAGGCACATGTATCGAAAGAAAAACTGGGCGCAAAAGGATTTTTGCATTTGGCATGCATCATCCCAAATGCAAAATTCGCAATTTAAGTAATCTCTAAATTGCGACTACTCAAATTGCAATTGCATTTAAGGAATCGCAAATTGAGATTCCTTAAATGCAATGCATTAAAGTAAAAAAAATATTGATTTCGCTAATAGGGGGCACAAATTACCGTGTAGTTGAACTTCATGGTAATTTACAAAAGCTTTGAAAAATGCACTAAAGTGCATTTTTCAGAGTTCCATTTTACACACACACATGCCCTTGGTGCAAGTGTGTGTGCAAGATATACTCATATCCAAATTTCAGGGGTGAAACAGGGTGTCCTTATGACACCCTTGAAATTGCATTCTCAATTTGCAATTCTCTAATTGAGAATCGCAAATTGAGAATGTCTTCCCATTCATTCATATGGGCCATATGAATGGGGAGGTATTCCTTAAGTACGACTCGCAATTTGTGAGTCGCAATTAAGGAATGTTTAGAAATCTCTATTTTTTAAGCGATTTCTACATGCATAGGCCTTTGCAATCGCTTAATTGCGATTCCTTGAAAATCGCAATTAAGGACTCGCAAAAGCATGGCTTGATGCATGTGCCAGTTAGAGCCTGGAGACCCTCCCGGGTGACAAGTCACGTTTTACAAGAACCCTCTGATTGATTGATCCCAGCTGGTCTTACCTTTGGGCTTCTGGCTTGGAAGAGTTGTGGATCAAGATAGTGAAGCGAGGTACCAGCGGGCCTGTGATGACCAAATATTACCAGCAAATTCTGACCTCTTTGTGGAGGTGCCATATCTCCATTCAGCATGGGCTTTTCAATTTTTCCTTCTAAAATGGTAGAGGCGTAAGGGTTTAAACACCTTGCACCTATCCTTGATTTTCAGCTCCATACTACAAAGCCACCCATTCACCCCTTGCCCCACGCCTAGTCCCCCAAAAGCCTCCCAAACCTGCTGAGCAACAAAAGATGGGACAATGCATGAGAAATGTTTAAGTTTTTTCCAGGTATTGTCGTCGTATCCCTAGAGGCCACAGAGAAAAAAGGTGAGGATTTTGTGATGGATGCTAAACCCCAAAAGTGTAAACTCAGGAAATGAACATCAATTTACCGCATGAATGTGTGTTTCAGCATCATATCTGGTTTGTCCATCTTAATGTGGGATTCTAGTTGATAGAGTTGGTGCTTTGTCCAGGGATGTAGTGGAGGAAAGGTGATGCTATGAGAATGCCAGCCTCCATACACTCTTTTGTGTGTGCTACCCTATGTAAATCATCTCTTTAATGTTTTTGCAACTGTCTTGCTACAGATTCGTATTGCTTGCCCTCATGATAAGAGATCTCAATCACTAATCTGCATTTTTCTGGGCAATGGGAATAGGCGGCAGCTAAAGAGGTAAAGAGGGGACATGTAGTGGAGTGGATTGTGGTGGATGCAAACTAGTCTTGTGTTTCCACTACTAGTCCAGGCATTTTCATAGGCTCCTTCAGCTAGTTAATAAATATTCACCTGGAGAGCAGAAAGGGGAGTCCTAGTAGGATCTGACAGAGAAAAAGATAAGAGATAGAATATAAGCCAGGGCACCAAAATAAAAGTGCCCCCCTTTAGTGAATTAGATAGCTACGAAAGTGGCCTACATTTTTTAGCTGCAGCAGTTCTGAAGTTGTTCAGTGGTAGACCTTGCATCCTTTGAAGTGGTTTCCCCAGTCTTTTTGCTTCTAACCTCCTGTTTTTGACTATGTACTGATCTTCTTTTTTGCTTATGTTAGGACTCTGGGCACTTTGCCAGTGCTCTGTGTCTAAAATGTAATGGTATTTGGTTTCTCCATGATTGGCGAATCCATGAGTCCCTAGTAAAGTGCACAATATGTGCACAGGGCCTGTAAATCAAATGCTACTAGTGGGCCTGCAGCACTGATTGTGCCATCCACACGAGTAGCCCTTCACACCTGTCTCAGGCCTGCCTATGCAGAGCCTGTGGGTGCAGTTTTAAACTGCCAGTTCGACCTGGCAAGTTCACCTACTTGACAGTCTCAAACCTTCCCTTTTATTACATATAAGTCACCCCTAAGGTAGGCCTTAGCAATGCCCATGGGCAGGGTGCAGTGTATTTAAAAGGTAGGACATGTACTTTGGTGTTTTACATGTCCTGGTAGTGAAAAACAACTCATTTTGTTTTTCACTACAGCAAGTACTATCACTCGATAGGTTATCATTGGAGCTGGTTGTAACATCTTTCAAGTGTATCTTCCTTTTGGGAGCAGATGGAAAATTGGAGTTTGGTGTCTCTGGACTAACAATTAAAAAAAAAACACATATTTTAGTAAAGCTGGTTTTTAAGTCGCAGGTCTGAAAATGCCACTTTTAGACCAAAGTCTCCTTTGATTGATTCGTCATGAAGTTTTCAGACACAGAGTCACTAGAAGATTTGAATTGGAATCAATTATATCGTCAGAAGACCCAGGAACCAACCAGGCTTTTTTTCTCACCAAATGAATTACAGAGGAACACAACCTAAAAGAGAAACCACCACGTCCAGTTCCTGATGAAAACCACATAATGGTCGCGGGGTTGGAAACGCGTTGACCACAGCATCTGGGACAAAACACTTCCAGAGTGCTCAAGGAGAAAGCTTACAAATAATTGCTCTCCTTTTTTATAACACTTAGTATTATAGGTCCCAGAGCTGCACACACAGGCAGGAGATCTTCCACATTGAGTGTTTGTATATTTTAGTTTGTCTCCGCCCAAGTGGAATTGTTACTTTTTAGTTAAGGAATGGTGTTACATGTTTTGTTTTGAAATGTGTACATACTCATGTTTATATGTATCATTTTTTGATGTCTAATGTGTATTCGTGAAATGCTGTGAAATGTTAATGTCCAAAATTGGTGTAATTTTGAGTTGTTCTTTATGGTGACATGATAAAAATGCATCTTACATTTTTCTAAAAAGTAAAAAAGAAAAGTGGAATAAATCACACAAGCTTGTGGATTATGGACATCAGCTTGTAATTTGTTTAATTGTTTAAAGGATTAAATCAACTACATTCTCTCTTGTGTACAAAACTTTCTTTTAGAATTCTGTGTCTCTGCCTGCCCCTAGAATACACGTCTGGGTGAGATGACAGCTGGGCTTTGTGAATTCACTCTAGATAATCACGCACAAAAAGGAAACTGAGGTGTGCCCTGCATATTATGATGGCTTATCACCAAGATGATGAGCTTTCCTGAGCTAGAGTGTTGGGAGGAGGTGACGCTTGCACCTGAATAGGACTGTGCGTGCCCCCACACAAAGAGCAGCAGTTAGTCTAGAGCCAGGGCCAGGAAGGGCAGCGTCTTGTGCACTACAAAGACGTTTCTTTGAAGTCTCCCTACTTAACAGCCAAAATGGATATAATTACTGGATCTCTGACACCTGTCCAATGGTTGAAGAGGCAAACGGGACCTGGATGCGTAGTTAAAGGCGAGCCTCGGGTTTCGGGGTTAACACAGCACTTTCGACTGACAACCAGGGCGCTTGGCTCGCCTGACATTGATTGCACAGCAGCGGTATTCGCCCACTTGCCACTTGAACCACTTGACCCCCCCGAGGATCGCCTTTAACCACGCATCCAGGTCCTGTTTGCCTTTTCAACCATTGGTTCCCCCGAAGATAGCTGTAAACCATGTATCCAGGTCCCAGTACATCATTACCTTCATTCTCTGAACACATATTTCCTCTGTCTGATTTATTTTACTCAGTGCTCCTTCTGGACCCTCAACTTAGCCTGCGCCACTTGGCCACCGCAAATGTCGGTTTGATTTATACACTACTACCATCTCAGCACTATACTGAAATTAGTAACCATTGTCCTGATGATGACCTGGAATTGGACAGGTCGATAAGCCGTCGACTATTCAGCGCAAACCGTGGCGTTAACGTGGTCAGCCAATTTAGTTAAAATCAAAATATCTACCTTGTACATAGCTGTTTTGTATCATTGACCACATAATTACTGGTATTATTTGTTTTTCGCTGTTCGTGCTATTTTCTCACCCCTGTGTAGCTGCCACGTTCACCACCACTAGCACGTTCAGTGCACACTTGTGTTTTATGGTTACTTTTTGTAAAATTGTACTGTAGTGCTGATACAACTACTTGCAAATAAAAATCTTCACTCCATGAAACTTTCTCGTGGTCTCCCTTTCTTCTTTCCCTCCCTTAAGTGATTTATACAGTACTTGTAATTGTCCTCAGTAATGATTACTGGTTAAATCCAGTCCTGGGGCCTTGGAGGTGAATTTGGTGGTGCATCCAAGAAATTAATGCATTGACTCCAAGCGTCAATTCAGAACCGGTCCATCACTGCAAAATGGACACATTGCTTCTGCCTGCATAGACGCTGTGGTCCCTGCTTGCTAAGTGTGTGATACATCGACTTTGACTTACAACGCAGCCCAACTTTGCCGCAGCACCTTTGTAGAACCGCCACTGCTTGAGTCTCGAGCATCACAGTGACTCCGATGTAACCTCAGCCCTGTGTGGTTTTCGACCGACGCATCGCCTTCATCCCAGCGGATTGACTTTGACACCGGAAAATCAATGCATCACGCTTTGGAAATCGACACATCATCAACACTGTGTCACCTTCAGGAACCGAGGCCTCACACCACAGCCGATGCATCACCTCCTCTGTGCAACGCATCGTCCCAGAGCGGCAAAGCTTTAACGACCCTGCACTGCCTTAAGGAACCAACGCATCACCTGCATTTGTGACATCTCACCTGCTCTGTGCCATGCATCGTCTTTGATTTCTGACACATCCAAGGTACTGTAAGGGGGTCGGTGCGATTCCTGTATCTGGCCCGGTCTCTATCACGGTCAGACTGAACTTTTGGATTTGTCCCATTCAAGCATGGTAGATAGGCCCAATTGGAGCTGTTGACTTCTAAGCTCCGCATTTTGATTTAATCTTCAAAAAATTCATATCTTGACTTGTGTATGTTGAATCTTTGTCATTTTGGTCTTGTGTTACTCAGATATAAATTGCCTATCTTTCTAAACTGCTGTGGAGTACTTTTGTGGTGTTTTCACTGTGCTATTGTGTGTGCACACAAATACGTTACATATTGCCTTTTTCGTTTAGCCTGACTACTCTCTGCCAAGCTACCAGAGGGTGAGAACAGGTAACTTTTTAGTGTGTACTATACTTACACTGACTAGGATTATGGGTTCCGACTTGGACCAGTGTGGGTACCTCTGCCAACTAGCGACCCCCTTTCTAACATTCAGACACATTATAACGGTGTTTTACAAGGTCTGGGAGACTGCATGCATGTTTGATTTCCACAGACAATGTTTGTGATATTAGTAAGGAAATCAACAGCAACAACTGGCTCATTGGGTAATCCTGTTGGGTGAGAGTTCTTTAAAGCAAAAGACTTCTTTTCCCCTTAGGTCAACAAGGAGGGTTCTTAGATTGATCCATTCGAGTTAGGCTCTATAGTTTGTGTAAAGTTCTGTGTCAGAGGAGGGTTAGCCCATGCTCTACAGCACCTCTTCACTCCCTTTAATTTGTTTATGGTCACCAGTTCATAAAACAGGCCCACAAAGAGCCACAATGCAGCCAACACATTGATCAGTCAGACCAGCTCTTCTGGCACAGCTATATTTCCCTATAGGCCAGTCTGACCGTAAGCCCAAGTTACATTGTCTGCTGTGCTTCTTAAGGAACCCTGTAATGAGTTTAAAGAGTTATCATTTTGTAATTTCCGGAGAGTGTGGCATGTGATACCTTTTGTTGACAAGCTTGCTGTCTGCCCTAATTTTGTTCATTACTTCCTCTTTTTTATAGTAATGAAATTGTGTTGAGATATCTAGTGTCCTGGCAACCTATTATTCCTAGAACCCTAGGTAATACAATCAAATATACATGACTGAGATGCCTTTGGGTTAACTTACATAAAGAATCAGATGTTTTTATGTGTTACTTAATGAGACCAACACATAGCATAAATGCATAGAAGAAAATATCGACTAGGTATTGAATGAAATAATTGCCCTCAGAAACATCCTATATATAGAATAACTCATATTTATAGGACAAAACTTGAAACCCAATATGTAAATCTAAAAACTGCGACATGAATGCGCATCAGTGCAGTGCTCATATGAGTGGGTAACTGAAAAAATGACAAAACAGATATCATAGGAAGAAACAAAAAGAAGCATTTTTGGATGTCATCAAAATCGGGTAAAGTATTGTGAAAAAAATATATTTCTACTCTTGGAAAGGTGCAGCTTATCTGCCAGAACCCCTAGAATTACTCTGAGTCTTTCTAATGTAATTGAGCTCTACCCAATAGACCCAAACAAGATTAACTTCTCTCTCATATAAGCTTGGAGAGCCATTTTCTTCTCCATTTCTGGGGACCCCGTAGATCTTAAAATTATTGCATCTGGATCTATTCTTCAATTCTTCCTGTTTTACAGGAATATATTCTGTTCCTGCAGGTCAGTTATCCAGTTAGCAAGTTAATCTTGTTCAATAAACCAATAGGCACTGTCTCTTGTGGTGAATTAATTGTGTCTCTCAGCTGGTACCAATCTTTGTGTATTTCTGCGGTTGCAGTGTGAAGGGATCACTGAAATAATATCGACTGCCAAAATATCGACTTGCCAAAATATCGTGGACAAAATATCGACAGTCAAAATATCGAGTTTGTATCTACAAACAGGTAAGTACAAAAATATCGAGTACAAAATATCGTTAACAAAAATATAGATGTAAAAAATATCGACTTTATTAAAAACAGTGTTAAATTAAATTAATATTAAATTTTAATTACTAAAATATACTTAAAACGACTTAAATTAAATTATAATAATAAAATAATAAATGAAAATAATAAAAATAATTTTTTTAAATCTTATTTGTTGACCCTGAACCCTAAAAATACCCCTTTACCCAAAAACCCAAAACTGACCCTGAACCCTAAAAATACCCCTTTACCCAAAAACCCCAAACTGACCCTGAACCCTAAAAATACCCCTTTACCCATGACCTGAAAACTGACCCTGAACCCTAAAAATACCCCTTTACCCATGACCTGAAAACTGACCCTGAACCCTAAAAATACCCCTTTACCCATGACCTGAAAACTGACCCTGAACCCTAAAAATACCCCTTTACCCATGACCTGAAAACTGACCCTGAACCCTAAAAATACCCCTTTACCCATGACCTGAAAACTGACCCTGAACCCTAAAAATACCCCTTTACCCATGAACTGAAAACTGACCCTGAACCCTAAAAATACCCCTTTACCCATGACCTGAAAACTGACCCTGAACCCTAAAAATACCCCTTTACCCATGAACTGAAAACTGACCCTGAACCCTAAAAATACCCCTTTACCCATGAACTGAAAACTGACCCTGAACCCTAAAAATACCCCTTTACCCATGAACTGAAAACTGACCCTGAACCCTAAAAATGCTCCTTTACCCAAAATTTATCAATATTATTTAATTACCAATTAATTATTAATTAACATTAACAATAAAGTAAATATATTAGAACATTAGGTGTAATTATTTTAATAATTAATATTATTTTATCAAAATTAATTACTTAAAAATAACACAAAATTATATATATAAAAAATGTACTCTAATTAATGTAATTAACTAATTACAATTAATTAATTAACAATTATTTACTAATACAAAATATATTCAAAATTATATTAATTAATTAACTAATTAATATTAATTAATTATCAATTAATTATTAATTAAAAATAATAACAAACATATATTAATTAATTAATTATTATTAAATTACTTCCCACCCTATTCCCCTATAAACCCACAACCCGCTACAGAATTACATTACGCAATTATTATCAAAACAAAATTCATGTAATAAAATATTTAATAACATTAATACACACTATTCACACATATTATTACATAAAAATACACTATAAAATATTATATATTATTAAAAAAACGATATTTTTGCTATCTATATTTTATACAGTCGATATTACTTCACTTACCTGAAAAACGATATTTTTGTAGTCGATATTATGTCCAGTCGATATTTTGTCCAGTCTATATTTTAAACTCGATATTATGTCCAGTCGATATTTTGGAGTCGATATTTTGTCTCTATTCCAGTATGAAGATCATACCTTACAGATTTTATTTTGCTTTTGATTTCCCTTGGGATGTTTTCCACAAAACTTACTGATCTATTCATCTTGATCTTAAGGTGGGCAGTCTTCATCTTATGGGGTCTTATTTGTGCTCCCAGCAGGGATGTGCTCAGTGTTCCGAGTAACTGTGATCTTAGTTAGCATGTCTCTGGTTGCCCTTATCTTCCTTAGCCACTCACCATGCGGAGGTGCATATTTACATCTGCTCTTAAACTGCGCTGACTGTCGTGGACTCGTTGGGCACCCTGATCAGTATTCTAGGTTCTAGTGAGCAGCATAGAGGCCCAGCTACCCAGTAGCTTATTTACTTTCACCTGTCCATCCAGCACATCCTGACAGCAGTGTCTAGACCTCTCTCTCCATGTGTGTCTTTTGGCGGATGACCCCCAGTCCAGCTGAAGTTTTCCTTATCATCCTTTGCTGCACAGCATTTCATTACTCCCAGGCCTTTCTTGTGTTCTCGCGTTTTCTCCCATAGTTCTTCCAGTGTAACAGTGTGACTGTCTTCCATGCTCCAGCCCAATTTACCCTACTGAACAATGGGCTACTTCACCTGAAAGGGTTTTGGTTTTTCACTTTTGGGATGTGGTGCTTTACAGTGTTCCTACTGACTTTGCTGCAGTAGGTGAAATTATTCTGTTTGCCTGCTAACTATGACAGTTCTTGTTCTCTACATCAGTGGAGTTTATCAGTGTCTAGAGTTCAAAGCAATAAGTAATTCCCACTTGCCTGGCAGTAATCTTGGAGAGACACCCCTTTTCTCTGCTGCACCTGCTTCTGTTGCTCAATGATCTTTGTCATTCGGCCTCTCTGGGTTTTCAGGGCATACTAAGCATGACCATGGACCCATCCAGGTCCCGAATTCCTCTCACACTTTTCCACATTTGGCACCAGGCTCCTACACAGTGCACCATCACTCACGCTCTGCCATCCTTACTGCTACACTCTGTTATGCCACTTTTTTGTCACTATGGGCTAGATGTAGGTAATTTCTATTTACCGATTCCTAAATACCGAATTTTACCGATTCAGTATTTAAGAATCGGTAAATAGAATGTAGGTAAACAATCGGTAAATTTTAACGATTCTGTAAGATTCGTTATTACCGATTCAGTTTTTACCGAATTGGTAATAAGGAATACCTGTGGGCCTGGAGGCCCATAGGAATAAATGGGAAGCCATTTACTATTACTGATTCGGTAAATACCGAATCGGTAATAGGGGGAGCATATTCAAGGGTGGCAGGGTGTCACATTGACACCCTTTTGCACCCCTGAATTGTGCATGTATGCACATGTGGCGCACATACATGCCCTAAGGGCATGTACGTCTGCCACATGGCACATTTAAAAAAGAACAAAATTGCTTTTTAAAAGCTATTCAGTATTTACCACCAACTTGTAGTTGGTGGTAAATAACAAATCCTTAAACCAACAATGCACTCACTTAAGTGCTCCCTATATAGGATTTAATGATTCGGTGATTTACTGATTCCTTAAATTAAGGAATCGGTAAATTACCGAATCCTTAAATCCAGCCTCAAAGGACTAAATACCGGTCGGTAACGGGAAATTTACCGATTTTAGGCCGTTACCGAGCGGTATTAGCCCACCTACATCTAGCCCTATATCTTCTATCCTGCACCTCCCAAGTACTGTTGCGGGAGGGCACTCAAGTCCAGGAACCTCAATTTCCGGTACACACACCCAAGACTTTCTGGGCCCGTGTACACTTCTGGTTCATCGCCCTCATCGATATTCAATGCATTTATCTTAAAGGGGGCACTCGCATGATTGTGACGCTTGTATAGAGTCTGGGCTGCAAAATCCATGGGCTCTCCAACATCTTACCTCTGGATGATTATCCCTTTCAGACTCACAAACACTGCACCACCTCACCCACATGCTAAGCATCTTGGATGCTCTGGAAGGATCTCTGCCAATCACCTCTAAGTCCTGAGAACCTTCACATTCGCTGAGGAACTTTGTCGAATGGATGGCCAAACCCAGGTTCTGCACTTTCCATCTCTCCTCCTCTGCAACCAAACAATTTCATCAGGTCCCTTGCACCTTGTGCCACAACTTTTCCAGGTAACCTCTGGGATATCTCTGCGTCTATTACAGGAGGCGGCCTGCCAGGCCTTTCAGACCCTTCCTGCCAACTTGCCTTCTACACTGTAGGATAACCCTCTTCAGGGATGCATGTGGTCACCTTTCAACTGAGCTGATCCCTGTGGATCCAAGGATATTCCATCCTTCTGCCCTTTGGTATGCCCAGCCTCGATGGGGTGCTCTCGCTCCCAGGGTTCCAGCTGTTCTCAGACTTCCATCAGAGTCTGAGCACATAGTGTCGCAGCACAGTACTTCCCAGTCTCTTCGTCCGCTCCATCACAGCCCACAACTGATGAGCGGGTTGCTGTAGCAGTTCAAGTTGACCGCCACAGTCCACAGGATGGAATGGTCAGAGGTCCTCTTTTAGGTCCTCTTGGCCATAATTGCTCCGGAAACAAGGGCCACTTGTGCTCAGATGCAGAGATCAGGGATGCTTCTGCTGTGCTGGGTGGTGACATCTAATGCCTCCTCCCTCTCCTTTCATTTCAGCCGGGACAGATAATGGGGGAAGTGTGTCTCAAACCACCTAGGTCTCAACTGGAACTCCACCTGCCTTTTTGAGTATAAAAGTGCAGTTCTGAGGTTATTTCTAGCTTTGAAAGGCAGATGTGCATAACCCTGAACTGCCCATATGAAAGACAGAACAGGGGCAGCCCATTTCCAAGCGCATCCAGTTTTGGCAGCTAAGGCAATTTTCAAAATGTGGAAATGCAGAGATTAGAAATTAGTACTATACCGTTTTTCTTTCACCAACCCTGTCATTAGTAAAATCACAGGGTTTCGCGAACGGAAAATTATTATGTGCAATGCACTCACCCTACTTTGCCAGTCAGACAAGTCTTTTTGACTTGCAAAATAGATTTTCTGATTCGTTCTGATTAGCATTTTGGAAGGGGCACGACAGAGCCATAATTGTGCATGGCACTGGCATGTATCGGTGGTCTGCGACCCCCACATTTGGTCACAAACCATTGATTAGCTACTGATGCCTCAAAGGAGGCGCTAACTGATTTGCAAATGGTAAGGTGTCTCAGGACAGCCAATTGGTGGGGAAACAAGAAAGCGGTTTGTAGCCACAGGGGTTGACAAATAGTAGCCTGCCTAATTAATATTCATTAGGTTGGTCGCTGGAGATTGCGCAAGGTGACCTGTTAGTAGACAGGTCACATCTCAAAGTCAGATACAGGTCGCAAAACTTTGGTGCACACACTTCGAACACTTTTTGCAACCTGCCTCTTAATAAATCGGACCCTATATCTCTCAGGTGTGGAGTTAATAATGTAACTTTTAGTTGAGGGGATAAAAAGTCAGCATTGCGCAACAAAATCAAAATAATTTTAGGATAGAGGGTATCTAATTTGTTTTCAGCCGTGAGACTCCCCCATGCCATCAGGACACCAGTAGCACCCTGCTTTAAGTGGAATGGGACACACGCCCTGCCAATCACAGCTCTTGTAGGTGTTGCCCATTTTCACTCGTGGAAATTCTTCTTGTCACAGGAGCATACCAGAACTCAGTACAGAGGAAATTGAAGCAGGCAGCTCTTGCTGATGGCTGAGATATGTGCGCTGACTCGGCAAGCTTGCAGCAGTTGTGTGGCCACAGGATCCCCCTGAGAGTGGGCAAGGAGGACTGTTTGATCCAAGTTTCGAACTCAAATAGATATGTGTTCATCAATTGACATTTGATGAAGCTGAAATTATTTTCAGGGGTCTCCAGTCTGGCCCAGGCCTCTCTTCAGTTTCCCTGCATCCAAAGGTGCAGCTGTGGCTGCAGCCCTCCCAAATTATGTGAAGGAAGTTCTGCAGAATGGGCAATAACGAGGCGCTAGCTTTTAACACATGCTTTTTCTCACAAAACTCGAAAAGCATAGGTGTAATTAAGCCCCAGTCGCGACTGGTGCCAGCAAGCAGCAGTGGGGCGGGTGGGGAGTAAGGAGTGTGGGGTGCAGTGTGGGATCACTACTTAAAATAAAAAAACACTTACCTCCCGGCCGGCCAGCGCAGCCTTTCCTGCGCCCTCTTCCTGGCTTCTTGTAAGAAGCAGGAAGCACCAGGGCTCCCACGTTCCCCGCAGCCGATCAGAGTGCTGCAAAGCAGCATTGTGATTGGTGTGAGCGCCGTGACACGGCACTCAGCCAGGGGCTGTAGGGGTTTGCATGTTCTCCATGCAGGCTGTAATGCAGTCTGCATGGAGAAGAGGGAAAGTGGGCATGACTGGTTTGGGCAGCCCAAGGGGGGCGGGGGGGGTATACAGTCATTGCACACTTATGAGTGTTCTACTACTTCTCCCCTGCTCTGCAGCCGCCCCGCCCCCTCACTCAAGCTGCCGCAGAAGGAGGACAAAATAAAATGATAATAACTTGAGTTATTATTTTCTTTTTTTTTGCTGCTCGAAGGCTGTGGGGCTGCGCTCATCCGCCTTAGTTGAGGAGCCGCCACTGAGGAAGCAACTGCGTATAACAGACTATTGTTAGTTGCATTATCAAGCAGATGCTTAGCTTGCATAGGTTTGGTTGCAAAGTGAAGAATTTTTTTTTATTGAAGCGTAGCATCTCTCCTTCTGGAGGCCAGGAAAGTGTTAAAGAAAGGGAGACTTTGACCCCCAGGTATAAAAAATGTAACTTGCTTGCTGTCTTGAGTTTGTAAATATTTCATGCCATACCACCACACTAGGAATTAAAAATGAGGCACATGGCTTGAGGGGAGGAGTGACAAATATGTTATTCAAAAACTGAGCCAAGTCAGATTCCTGTTCCTTTATGTGATGCACACAAGACTGAAACAACTCTTATGTATTGTTGTTAGGGCAAACAGATGCAGCTTTAGCTGCCTTACAGATCTTTTTAAATCAGTACATAGTAGTAGCACACAATGAGGGCAGTGGGTCATCCCCACTCTGGCTTTACTGGTTCTAAGTCTGACAAACGTTCTGGATCAGCTTGTATTAGAGCCATTTAGTGCTAGTATTGTTAGTCACAATATATGGCACTGTGGAAATCTGTATGCGTCCCTGGCATGGCAGGCAGTCCTGCTGTTCTGGAAGTCGATACACACAACATGAGCAGAGCTTTAAATCACATTGAAGCTGGAGTTAGATACAAAAATACACAACAATGCTGCAAATAGTATTAGTTGAAAAATTAGTCGAGAAGGTAAAAAAACGTAAGGCAGCAGTCTTACCACAGTCAAGAGGAATTAATTAAAAAAACAACTTTGCCAATACATTTTAAATGAAAACAATTCCTTAGCAAAACATCGTTAGATCTGGTGCAATAATAATAAAGTATCAGTGCTCTCTGCTGCTGTGATCACGCAGTGATATAAATGGTGAAAAAATACCTGATTATTTGGATAGCAGGGGTAAACGTTGGCATAAACATGGTCAATTCTGTTCGATTACAATAATACACAAGGCACAACAAATCATATCTTTTTTCAGCTGCCCATAATGTTGACGACGTTTCGATCACAATAAAAGTTAGGGGGTCATCATCAGGGCCAGAAAGTACAGCCTGTCAAACACTAACAAGGTCATTCACGAAAGGTAAATTTACACATGACTACATCTACAAGTGAAAAAAATCAGAAGTCATGGACCTCAACATCCCAAACGCTTCACTTATCAAGGTGGATGGAGAGGACCTGGCCATGACTGAAGAGTTCATCTATCGTGGCAAAACTATCAGAAATAATATAGTGACATCAAGAGCAGACTGAATAAGGCCAGGAATGTCCTCAGGTTGCTGAACAATATGTGGAGGTCCAACACCATTCTGAGGCTTTAACAGAGCTGCGTTGTGTCCACACTCCTGTATGGATCAGAATGCGAGTGTATGACGAACAGCGATATCACCAACCTCTCAATAAGAGAGCGAGGGGGCAACCCAGTACCCCCTGTGAGCTTGAGTGAGACTATACATTTAAATGGCAAACAAGGGGATCATTTACTAGGAAATTCAACTGATCAGTAAATATTTAGGCGCCCTGTGGCTGATGACACAATGAACAAAACCACTAAGAATGAATCAAGAAGCAGAAAGTCCAACAAAATATGACAAAATAATCAATGAAGGAACATGCGTACAGAAAAGCGTTCTAAACGCAAGAAATGTATTGAATCGCCAGACAAAAGGTGCTTAAACAAACTTCGAAGGGTTCAAATCCAGCAAGAAAAACGTTAGCGCTGGTGGTTCCCAGGGCTAAAGTATTTTTTGGCCCCCCATGACCACCTTCTCCATGGATTCCTACCTACCTATCTCCAACAGTGCCTGCCATTTATTTATTTATTTATTTAGTTATTGGCAGAGTTTTATATAGCGCTGGCTAGACCCAGAGGTATCAGAGCGCTTTACATGAGGTTCAGCGAGTTACAAGTTACAAAATGACAACAGTTACATGAGCCAAGTATAACATAGGAAAATAAACAGTGTTACACAATAACATGAGTTACTAGCGCATAGCATAACCAAGACACATGTCCAGAGAGGCAAAGAAGGGAGAAGGGGGAAGGTACAGAGGGGTAGGGAATGCAGATTGGGTCGGGCAGATCGGCAAGGGGGAAAGTACTTCAGGGGATGGATTCATCAGTGGGTGTGGAAGGAAAGGAGACACAGCAGAGAGAAGAGGGAACCCATGTCCAATGTCCGGCATCTCTCAATTGATTTAATTTTTTTTATAGCTCTTCTCAGTCCAATCACACTGAGTTCTGTGATCTGTATGGTACACATTTGTTGCAGCGGGCACATTAACCCTCCGCGCAACTTCATGAGTCAAAACTGCCACTAGACAAAATTTGCATCTGTCACCAGTAGGAAGATTAAGCACCAGAGTTATCTTGGCAGTTTTACCTTTGCCTAAAAACTGCTGGACGCACAAGGAAGTTCACAGGCTTTTAAACCAATATTTATTTTTAAACATAGTACCCCCACCAAAGTCAGGGTCTTGTGCGGCTGCACCGGTCGCACCGTACTAAAGCCGGCCCTGAGTGTACATATTTCCAAACAGTTGTAGTCTGAGACAGGTGTGTGTATTCCTCTCGTAGTCAAATTACCCTTCCGGAATATGCCCAACGATGGTAAGTCTGTATGTCAATAATGGAATATTCCTCAATGCTTTGGCGCAGTTTGTGAATAGCAAGGGGCTTACTCTTTTGCGGGTGAGTGCTTGACCCTCCCTAAACCCCTCCAGTCCTTCCTTAAACCATTATTTTTCCTCCTTAAACCTCTTTAAAGTTGCAGCATGCACGACACCAAAGGTGCACCGAGAAATGCATACACGGAGCAGATCCGAAAAGCTGTAATAAGGAGAACAGGCCCATGAGAAATTCTACTCAGTGCACAGCAATCAGCCATCCAATCCAAATAACAGCCCAGGAGTGCCAATGAGGATCACCGAGGGGGCCCTGGCTCGAAGCCCTCCCAGTGCTTTCTTTCTTTAGTTGGTGATGGGTCAATGATTGATGGTGCTAATGTAGACCTGCAGCCAAAGCTTCTAAGTGATGGTGCACATCTGGTCTAGTATTCAAGATAACTGATTGCAAATCTGAGAATGCATGCAAGAGGAGTGAATACTTATCAAAACCTAGCATGCTTGAATGATTACTGAGTGATGGGCACATTTAAGCACGCACTATGGATTACTGAGAATCAAATCGAAACATGATGCTAAGTTTAATAAGTCTTGATGCAAATATGAACATTGGCTATGAATTACTGAGTGATAAGGCACACCTGAACATACACAATGGTGGTCATTTCTTAGCATATTGTGGGCCTTGTGGTAGGATGGTGACCACTGCCACCTAAAAGCTGCATTGGCATAATAAGAGCAGTATGTGACATATTGGCACTCTTGGCATACAGTGCCCAGCCCAGATGCAATGCTTACATTGGAAAAATAGTGCTAGTTATTTATACATTGTGAGGATTCTTGATACTATGGTGCATTCCCCTGGTGCAGTGACATAACATTTATAATTCTTGTTATTTTGCCATTTTGTAATACTATCAGTACTAAATGAAGCCTCCTCCTCCAGGATTGGTATAACCTGCCTGCATCATCTCTGCAACACTCACGCATTGATATACTCATTGATTCATGAACCATCTGCCCGTGCATGCACTCTCTTATTCAAACATGTGTCCATACACTCACTCATTCATCCATCCATGGACTCATTCACAAATCATGCATGCTTTTGATCACTCGCATAGTCATCCATCCATGCATTCACTCATCCATTCAACTGGTGACTTATGCGCGTGTCCGCCCACTCCTTAGTCCACATAACAGCACAAACAAACTTTCCAGTCAATGAATTAGCCGTCCCTGTTGGCTTTGTGAGTGCTTGTTTTTAGATCTGGCAGTAAGAAAGCTATTATGTGAAAGCCTAATAAAGGTAATGTGAGAAGTGGACCTGTTGAATTTGTGACTTGAATGGAGTATTGATTTTTCACAGAATTCTGTAAACGAGATCGACTGTTTTCATTGGTTAACTGCAGCGAAGAAGTAAGTTATGTCTTCATAGAAGTTATTTCAGCCATGCAGTACATTCCCTAACCAAGGTTCAGTGGGTCTATTATCTTTTGCACACCCCATTACAACGAGTTATGGCCCTGATGTTTCCTGTTTGGAGTAAAAAGAAAAGCCCTGGAGTGAAACACGTCGAAGGAGCAGGGTAAATAAAACTAATTACAAATGCGATAAAGGATACTTTTTATTTACTTATGTTGAAAGAAGCAGAGAACACTTTACAGAAGCAATCTAAACAAAATGAAGTGATGTTTTCACACGTGGGAAAGGCTGTGTAAGCAATCATGGGTCGTACCATAGAAGAAGCAGGCTTCACAAAAAGGGATGTAGTTCCTGGTAGTAGGTGCCTGAAATTTAACGAATGGAGAGTATCTTTCTGCACACAGTATGGGGCTATAACACCATGCAAGCATTTTGGGGAGATCTAGGACACTGTCTCTAATACACTGGGGGAAGAGGTACGTACCTCTTGGACCACGCTTTATGATCCCAGGGGTCTCACGTGATTCCCATATGGTTTAGAAGGAAACTGACCCTCTGCTCTCTGGGCTTAATGGGGGCCAAGCGAAACATAGTAAGAGTTGGAGTAACTCGTAGCGCCCCTCCATGGACAGGTGGTGTCAGGACATGGACCGGTTGATTGTATTCCATGCTGCTGTGCTTTGTGAACGGTTCCAGGTTTCCTTGCATGGTTTCTTAATTACATGCATAAGTTTGCCACCTGCTTCTTGTCTCACACCCAGAAAAATGCATAAGTTACATGGGGTTTCTTGCATATACCCCAATTTAGGTGAAATAGGATAAAACCTATGGTTGGTCACTACCCTGCACAATTAACTGTGAATTTCCCGGCAACCTGCTAAGTCTAGCCTTTCTGCTAATGGCCGACCAGGATCCTGTAATCTACAGGAAAGGCAGGATGCCTTGTCGGAACAGCATGAATGTGTCCAAAACCAAACATTTGGTTAAATCAGGCATGGGACTAAAACTGTAAGCAAACGTCACCAGGGTTTGTCTACATTGCAAGAGAGTTAGGTCAGCATAAACTGAGAAATCCTCAATACACCTCCATGTTAGGAGCTTAAATGGTGTCATTGTAAAATGTTGGCCCACAAACTCCTCGCAACGCCCCAGCATAGCCTGGATAAAATCAAGCTCTTCGGATATTCGTCTGTCACTGCCGGTACTCCCCTTAACTCCTTCTTGGTCAGGTAAAGTAGAGTGCTGGGATCTGCTATGGAGAGATCGTATTGTTAACGGTCCTCTCCATTTTGGCCAAAGAAGCCTTCTTAAAGACCGTGGGTGAAAGTCTGTAATAATCCAGTTGCACCTCCCTTGTCCACTGTCATGTAGTAAGCACTTCTTAGAATCAAGCTCTGGCCACAAGATGAACTCTTACTCAACTTCAAGGCCCAGGTATTTACATGTGCACAAGCTCTAGTTGTTCATGCCTTTGGTACCAACTAATATTCTTGGCCTTAGACCAATTTTCTCTCTGAGGACTTGTTCGGAAATTGAATCCCCTTTGTAAGCACAGTGGTGTCCTCTCCAGGAGCAACATGTTGTTTGCATACAAAATGCTCTTTCCCCCAGCATTTGTGGAAGTCTTGCATTTGCTTCTCTTTTGCCAAAGTTGTTGAATATTGAATAGGAAGAGGGTGAGGATATAACCTCCTCTGATGCCTGTGTGACTTGGTATGGGGTCAGAATTTATTGCCCATGAAGGTCGCTCATAATATTGACCAATGACCAGTCACCTATTTGCACCCCAGGTGAGCATTCATTTTGATAGTTTTGCTCTGGCCACTGTGTGGAAGGCTATAGAGAAGTCCACGAAGGCACAACACAGCGGCCCGTCTGCACCAGAGCTAGAGCGATCAACCATCAAGGCCTGGGTAGCTACATTTTGCATTCTAGCTTGGTTCACCATCTGCCCTTTGGAGACAATTTCAATGTGTCCAGCCCGGCCTAATAAATGTCCTCCAGCAAGAGTAGTCAGCTCCCCACATTTGTGCACGGTATGAGTATACCGCAGCTCTCCATATTTCTGGGAATCCACCAGTTGAAATGGCTCTTGGCATCCTTTGAAACCCAACCATCTGACCCATTGCCTTTGAAAGCTTCCATCCTACAATTATCTTTCGGATTTCCAAGAAACCAACACCAATAGAGTGTGATGGTGGTGATGGGGGAGGGTGGGTACACCGACTGATCAAATGAGTGTGTTGCTGATTCAGACCTGTAAAAGAATGACATTCGCTTTTGCGCAGGCCTTGTGTAACCCACCCAGGGTCAAACCCCCCTGCAACTTCTATCCCCAATAATGTTACCTTTTTCAATAATACTCAACATCCAGCACAAGTCGTTTCAAGAGCTAGAAGCTTCTTAAATGCCGGGAGATTTTACAGTTTTAAAAATAAAATATTCCTAATTTTAAAAGCACCTATATAGTCTTTTTTTAAGAGTTGTATTTCCCATTCATGCTACCTACACTTCACTATTGTATCAGGATGGCTCCTATTAAGTAAGGAAACTCAGTATTCCTTTTACTGTGATTGCTGGATATCTGAATCTTTGTAGTGGTTGTAGTGCCTAGGAGAAGTAGTCAGTCTCATAAATCCATCAGATGGAGCCACTTTTCTCCTTTTCTCTCCGTTCATTTGGACAATGCACACTCTTTGGTTCTTGCTCCATTACCTATTTGGAGATGACACAGCCAATATAATGCTCTGTGTTCGAAATTTACTTGACAGGCGATCAAGAAATCGTACCTCCATGAATATACTGAACAGCGGTTGATTATCTATAGTCGTTTATCCTAGCTGAGGTGCCTTGAACCCTGGTTCCAATCCTTGAATATCCACTTTATACCTTTTCATATATGATGTCTGTACCTCTTTTGTCCCTGTCTGGAGCAGTACATAAGGATAAGGTAACCTCAGCTTGAGGTCTCTATGAATTATTGGAGCATTAATGGCAGCGCATTAATACTCAAGCATTGGAGTTGTGTTGTGCTCAGCTCTCCCCTCCAGAGCAGGTGGCTTCTACTTTTCTGTAGACTCATCCTGGGTATGGAGTAGCCCCAAGCAGCCATTGCTTGGTGGGGTCCCTGGTCAGGGCACAATGTTTAGACTTTGCCTTCCATGACTCTAGATATAAAAAGAAGGCCCCAAGGGAACTCAAAGTATTATCTGGCTAGAGTACAGAGTGGAACTGCACTATTCCTGGTATATTTCAAAGGTTCTCTGTCTGCAGAGGCCAGCGAGTGTCTGAACTCTGACTGACACTGGGTATTATCAGTACCAGAGCTGTAGGCGGAGCGAGTTGAGTAAAAATAAAACTAGTGCTATGAATGAGATTTTTTAGCCATAGTAGTCTGAAGGACTTTCGGCATTCCTTAGAACAGAGGGGCAGATTTACAAGCCCTTTGCGCCTCTTTGTGCCACTATTGCGTCACTTTTTTTGATGCAACAACAGCGCAAACAATGCGCCCAATTTCCAACGTGACCCTTCTAGGGAGATGAGCCAACTTGTAAAGCCCTGTGTCACATTTTACCTGCATCAGGTATAATGTATGCAGGGTAGGCGTTCCCATGCAGGAAAGCCTCATAAAAGTGATGCAGTGAAATCTACATGATTTCACTGCGTCACTTTTAGGACGCCACTGCGTCAAAACCTTACGCCTGCTTGAAGCAGGCGTAAGGAGTGACGCAGTGTAGTGGGAATAGGCCACAAAATGCATTGCTGGAGTTGCGTCGTGCTTGTGACACAACTCCAGCAATGCGTGACTTTTGCCCCAACAGATGCATCAGAATTTCTGATGCATCTGTTAATCCTTGAGCCATGGTACGCCGTGTTGTAAATACAGCGCATCCATGGTGGCGCACACATTTTTTAGGGTGGTGCAAGGAAAGTGATGCATCTCTATAGATGCGTCACTTTCTTGTAAACCTGCCCCAGAGTTTTGAATGTGTTTTTGTATTAACAGCAGACCTTTAGGTGATTCTGGGTATCTGAAAGGGATCACTGACAAAATATCGAATACACAAATATAGAATTACCAAAATATCGAAGAAAAAATATAGAATGCAAAAATATCGAATTCCTATCTACAAACAGGTAAGTACAAAAATATTGAATAAAAAATATAGTTTTAACAAATATAGTTAGTCAAAATATCGAATTTTTTTAAATGTCTTAAAAGTAATTTAAAATTAATGAAATAATAAATATAACATTTACTATTCCAACTCCAGTGAGTGCAACAGTAGGGAAAGCGTTGGATAGCGTAGGCGTAAAAATTAGCATTCCCACCCCAGAGAGTGCAACAGTAGGGAAAGCGTTGGATAGCGTAGGCGTAAAAATTACCATTCCCACCCCAGAGAGTGCAACAGTAGGGAAAGCGTTGGATAGCGTAGGGGTAAAAATTACTATTCCCACTCCAGTGAGTGCAACAGTAGGGAAAGCGTTGGATAGCGTAGGGGTAAAAATTACTATTCCCACTCCAGAGAGTGCAACAGTAGGGAAAGTGTTGGATAGCGTAGGGGTCAAATTACTATTCGAGAATAAATTACTTACCTTCAATTCGATATTTTTCACCACTATATTCTGTCCATTCGATATTTTGTCCATTCTATATTTTGACTTCGATATTTTGGTAATTCTCTATTTTGAATTTGATATTTTGTCTTGTTACCATCTAGAAGAATAGAGCACGGATTCAGTGATTCCGGATGGTATTATGAGCTGTCCTCTGTGTCAAGTTTGGTTATTCATGTCGAGAGTTGTGAATGAAAGTAGATATTTTAAAAAACAAAACACTCAGTGGGCTTGTGCATGATCAACAGCAGACTTGGAATGGGTTTGGGCACTATCATGTGTAATGCTCTGAATAGTTGAAGAAGTTGAGCGTGCATTCTGTATAATTCCGGAAGTAATGGACGTGACATCACACGCATCATGGCCCCACACAATGTGGCACAGTTGAACCTTTGACCCCTACTTAGCCACTGGAATGTGTTCTTACTTCCAAAGGGCTAGGGGAATGTTCTATAAATAAACTAGGTAAACAAGGCCCTAAGAGATACATTTAGTTTTTGTTCTTCCTGCTACTTTCTGGGCATGTGAAACAAGGACTAGCAAGGACAGTGCCAGGGGTGACACATGGCGAGCCAGGTGTAAAGCTAGCAGTTACTAGCATTTACTATCCCCTGGCTACTCCGAAACATAGAGATGAGGTTAAGGTGCGACTAGTGTAAAGGCAATGTCTGAGTTTTAAATAGGCCAGAACAGACTACCATTAACATCTCTTCTAGGTTCTGTCCTCTTTTACAGGCCTGGGCTGGCCCTATCGGTCGTCCAGGTATATTCCCAGAAGGCTGGGAGGGTGGGGCTGGCTTAGGTGTATGTGGGGGTTGGGAGACTGCTGGCTGTCAAATGCACTTTAACCCCTTCGCTGCGGGGGTTAATCCCCCGCTGTGCTGGGGGGGAGAGGGACGCGCACACGCTCCCATGCTCATGACGAGCTCCGCTCGTCATGAGCTACGGCGCTCCTGTGCTCATGATGAGCTCAGCTCGTCACAGGTGTATTGCCTCCCGTGGAACGCTCAGCACAGCGGGGGAATTCTCCCCGCACCTGAGCGTTCCACGGGCCATGAAGAGCCAGGATGCTTGTTTCTGGTTCAGGGAAGGCCTGGTTTGGACTGTTCCCATGAGGAATAGGGTCAAGACTGATTTAAATATGGCTGGGTCTGAACTGGGGTAGCGAAGTGAGCTAAAGATCGATGATGGATTCAATCCAGATCTGTGACTGGGTCAAGTGTCTGAAAGGTCCATCCTCTCCTTGTTTTTGCTTTGTCCTGTGATAGTGAGCTACCCCACGGCTCCACTCCCCTCGAGCCCTGAGTCAGAGGCATAGCTATCAATGGTGCAGCAGGTGCAGTGGCACCAGACTCAGAGGGGCCCACTGAACCCTGATAACTGCTGCACCTTACTACAGAGGGGCCTATTTTCTTTACTTGTACTAAGACCTTTCCTACGTCGTTGCCTTTAGTGTGTCCCTGGGACTGGAGCGGACCCTCTAAAATCCAGTGATGAGTGATGTTCTGTATGTGAATTCATTTATTTATTAATATAAGGCACTGCCTAACGGTGGGCAGGCCTTCTTGATGCGATTGCTCACCACATGCAGTATGGGGGCTGGTCTGACGCAATTTGCCAGGGCTGCTTTTGGTTCCCAGTCTGGCCCTGCTGGTTCAGTACTGTGAAAGAAGCATGTGATACTCTGCACACTGGCCTGGAGTAGTTTCAAAGAGCTGGCTCTCGCTCACAGCGGAAGGGTGCCCCGCTCCTCCGGGTGTGCAGCTGGAGTGTGGAGTATTTATTAGCATTTGGTAAAAATAAAGTATGGTGACTCAGTTCGGCGCCTCTCACTCTCTACCTCAACCTGTCTCTCTTTTCCTCTGTCTCTCACACTATTTATCTCACTCTAACTCTGTCTTTCTCTTTTAATGTTGCTCTCTCTTTCTACTTTTCTCTCCCTCTTACTCTCGTGCTCTTTTTCTGTGTCTCGCTGCAAACAGCAAATAAGATGCACAACAAGTTTAAGTTATCGATCCGCAAAATTGACCAATGGATATTTGACTCGGTCAAGGGCATCTTGATAGGGTCAAACTTGTCTGCATGAAGAAAAAAAATATTTGTGTCTTTTTTGTAGTTTGTAGTGTGGTTGAGAGTAACTTGGAGCCAGGTGTAAGCAGCTTCAGACTACCTATTTGCAAACCCTGATGAATTCCAGTTGCAAGAAATCAGCATTCAGTGCGTATCGTTTGCCCGCATATACATTTTGGGATACCGACTGATTTACATTCCCAATTTACAGATTCTGAAATACCAAATCGAAAAATTGCAAATGTATTTCCAAACTGCAAAAGTCTCACTGGGGTAGTGGTTGATGACCTCAGAATCATCACTAAGGGCCATATGCATCAATGTAAGGTTTTGCGATTCCTTATTTGCGAAAAATAGGGAATCGCAAATAAGGAATTGCAAAACGGGATGCATCAATTTAATCTCATAATTTTTGCGATTTGGTAAAAATCGCAATTTTTACCAAATCGCAAATATTATGCGAATTCTAATTTGCGATTTCGCAATTCCCATTGATTCCTATGGGCCAAAAGGCCAAAAGGCCCATAGGAATCAATGGGAAGGCATTGACATTTTGCGAATTTTAATTAGCGATTCGCAAAATGTTAATGCATTACATTGGTGCAGGGGGGGTCCAAAGGACACCCCCTGCACCCCAGAAATGTATTTTAAAGTGCATGTTTCACACACACATGTCCAAAGGACATGTGTGTCTGTAACATGACAGTGTTTAAAATGCTAATTTGAGCATTTTAATAGTTTTTGCAAATTACCATGAGGATCACCCTCGTGGTAATTTGCACCCCCTAATTGCGAATCCGCAATTTTAAAAACAATCATGCATTGCTTTTAAGGAATCGCAAATTTGCGATTCCTTACAAGCAATCGCATTTTTGGAATTCGCTAAAAATAGCGATTTTCCCAAAATTGTTTGATGCATCTCAAAAACCTATTTAGGAATCGCAAACGGCCGAATTTACTGATTCGCACTGTTTGCACTTCCTAAATAGGTTGATGCATGTGCCCCTAAGTACTTAAACATATGCCATGTGGTAGACTGGGGAACCTGATGGAAGGCAGGTATAGGTGAAAGTGCGTACCTGTATGGGATTTCTTCCACCTAAAATTTCACATGTCAAGAGATGAGTCTGAGAAGGATGCCGCAAGAAGAAAAAGGAAGCTCAAATTTAGTGAGAAGGAGTTGGAGATACACTCTAGAGAGAAATTTGCTCATAATGTTGACCATTTTTGAGAAAAGTTCCTTTACAGTGCCTGAATCTTTAAAGCCTATTCAGGAAAAATACATTCTGTTGGTGTACCGCTGGGTGGATTAGAAAAAGAGGGTACAACTTGAGATCACAACAAAGGAAAACTATTCAAGCCCAAGCCCATAAATGAGGGAAATGGAACAGGTGGAGCACCCGCTACTCAGCCACCATCAACAGCTCTGGAGGAATTGATAGAGTCGACCCTACAGCCAGAGAGCATTATTAGATTCACAGCAACGGATACATCAACACTAGCCGCTACATGTAAAAGTAAGTTACAAATTAAAAAAATTTGAATTTAACTTACACTTTTAGATCCATTTTAATTAGGATATTAACTCTATGCAACCTTCATTCCAGATTAACCTTTGGTTTAAGTTTGTGTTGCGTGATGTTAGAAGAAGTCCATACCAACAAGGTTGCCTAATTACACACATTCTGAATTTTTGGCACATTAAATTATGTATTCGAAAGAATACAAATGTAATTATATTTCCTTTTCTTTTTAATTCAGACATTTAATAATTAAAGATAAAAAATAAAAAGTGAATGTTTCTTTAAATATCAGCACAATCATATAAAGTTATTTATAACAGAGATTGGCCATCACAGAGACGCCGAGAGTCAGAAGCAGAGGTGCTTCAAGACACTCAAATTGACATGGATAAAGGCAATGAGCCACCACCTACTATGTCACAACCTGTTACTCTAAGACGTAGAACAACAGTTACCACACTTCCAGATGAGACCACGCCCAGTCATAAATCACCCGCACCGCCATGGTCAACGGGTTAAAGAACCCTGCCTTAGGCTATTGAGGCTTGAAGACTCATCACTTTTACCAGTAACATCACCAGCAGCAGTAGCTGTTTGTATCTTATAAAGCGCACTGCTGCCCTGAGGCGTGGTGGCGCTATAGACCGCTGGGGAACCCGTCCTGGCTTTCCCTGTGAGATGGTCCCTACTGGGTATCTCGAAGGTGAAACCAGGCATCCCCAGCGAATGTGGGGGGCCGTTGTAGAGATGAGGCAAGCTAATGCCCAGAGTTGCCGAGTGTGATCCCTGGTTGGAGTAGGCACCGAGGCGAGAATTATCGAGTCCGCTGACCCTGGTCCACGACCCTGCCGCGTCGGGAATCAAACCCTGGTCCCGGGCCGTTCTCTGCTTCCGGGTCTGCCGCCTCTAACCAGTGAGCCACACCACTCCATCTTGTTTGTTTGTGTTGTTTGAATGTATTCTAAGGCACTTGTTACCTGCACAAGGCCACAGCCCCTCTACTGTGCCCCATCTCGACTTGCGGGATAGCCATGCGCTTCCTTTAAGTTGCAGTTGCATGGGAAAGATGGGCAACGGATCTTGTGCAACATCTGTATGTGACACACATTACTGATCTCAGCGCCTCTGTGAGACACTTATCTGTTGCATAACCGTGCATAAATTAGTAACTGCCTCCATTAAGTTATCAAACTTTGCTAAAAGTGTCCTTTACCCCTTCCAGTGATGGTTAAATGGGGATCCCCAGAAGTCAAAAGGTTAAGAACCACTGCCCTACATCATAGGCCCGCCTTTAAAAGACTACTGCCACTGCCCCTTGCCTCTCCTAGACCCGAACCATGGGGCACATTAGCAAGAACCTCGTTAAAATTATCGCCGTTTTAGAGGCAGGAAACTGCTGTTAGAATGGCGATGTAATCGCACATGTAATCTGTAACGATTACATGCGCACAATGTACCCATTTTTCATAAATAAACCCTGCCCTGTCTTAATAAATACCTCCCAAGCCCAGGAAAACAATAATGCAGGCAATCACTGAAATAGCCTTTAGGAGCTGAGCACAGCAAAGAGAGATGTCTAATAAATACAGCTACACCAAGATTGACTGCATGATAAACGCAGCCTAAGGTCACCTTGTTTTACAGAACTTTCATCAGATGGCTGCTTGTCATTGTGATAAGAAGGTACAGCAAACACGGTGAACAAAAGACTGAAGGCAGAATAGGTGAGTGTGTTCACTTCTAAGTATATACTTTGCATGAATGCTTCCCCTTGTTGCCTTCATAAAGGTTTATTATGAAAATCCACTCGACCCAGTGCACACTCCTTAAAGGAGCTTGCTCTGCAGATTATTAGAGAACCAGAAAACAAATATGTGACATTTAAACTATGGAATAAAATCAGAGAGGGAATACATTCACAGAAGCGCCCTACCCTGATGCTAAGGTGGATTGAACCTCGGATTGCTTAATGATGCCAGGTTATGGGAACACCTCGTTTCCAGGCCTGGGCTTTTTGTTGGAAAATCAATGAGTTGTGGGGATTGGGGTATTGATTCAGTTCTGTTGAAGAAGCTTCACAGACACAGCAATTTTAAAAGGGAAGCTCTAGACTCTAAAAGAGGTTTCCCACTGAACAGGAATTGAAACAAATATCAAATGTGGTGAAATGTACATTTGCTCAACGCTTTCTGCATTATTTAAAGTGCTGCTGAAGCTATAGATAGCCAGACACATTGAACACAAAAGTAACGATAAATTAGATAGGATACAACTAGTTTAAGTAGTGCTAAATGTTAAGTGCATCTGAAGTTGCATGAGATAACAATGCCTAAAATGAGGCAATCACCCCCATATCATTGTAGAAAGTGCACTTTCCTCTAGTGCACCATAATAGCTGGGGAAATAATGTTTGTACTCTGTGCTCTGTTGCCTCTGGCCAATGCACATTCCCAGGAGAACTTTGCTCCCTACCATTGTGGTCATTAAGAAAGATGCTCAGTGACACTGTGTCCATGAACAAATTGCTCATGGTAGTGGAAAGGTTAAAAAGATTCCAGGACGGCCTGCCGTTGGCCTTCTATCGCCTGTTCCTGACCCAGCTCCGCCCGCATCTGCTGCGGCTCTACGGCTCCTTCTCCGATACCACTGGCCCATCCCCCGATATAGGTCTGGCGGAAATCGCCCTGATCCCCAAGCCTGGGAAGGCTCCCGACCTCTGTGCCTCATATCGCCCCATCGCCCTCCTTAACACCGATCTCAAGATCTACACTAAGATCCTGGCCAAACGGCTGGACCCGCTCATGCCGGGATTGGTGAACCCGGACCAGGTGGGCTTTATACGGGATCGCCAGGGAGCCGACAATGTTCGCAGGCTGGCACACCTAGTGGGGAAAGTGCACCACTGGAAAATCCCGGCCTGCCTCCTCTCACTGGACGCGGAAAAGGCCTTCGACCGGGTCGATTGGACCTTCCTGCGGGCGGTTCTTAAGAAACTTGGTCTTGGTCCTAACATGATATCCAGGTGCATGGCCCCTTACCTCGGGCCGCAGGCCAGAATTCGGGTCAACGGCCAACTGACATCGCCGCTTTCCATCCACAGGGGCACGCGGCAGGGGTGCCCGCTCTCGCCGCTCCTGTTCGCCTTAGCGGTTGAGCCGCTGGCGGAGCTGATTAGGCACGCTCCAGACATTCACGGTATCCCCCACGGGGGACGCTCCAACAAGGTGGCGCTGTTCGCGGACGATCTGATTCTTACTCTTACGAACCCTCGGGTCTCCCTTCCAGCGGTGCACGAAGCCCTCACACTGTTTGAGAAGGCGTCCGGCCTTAAAATTAACCACACCAAATCTTGGGCTCTCAACCTCACCATCCCTGAAGAGGAGGTCACCTTCCTGAAAGGGGTCACGCCCTACCGCTGGGCGGATGACCACATTAAATACCTGGGTCTGGACATTACACCCCGCCTTGACTCGTGGTCCTCCAGAAACTGGGCCTCTTGCCGCAAGGAAGTCCTGGCAGACCTGCGGAAATGGAAACCCTTGATGATATCCTGGCTGGGGCGGCTCAATGCGGTCAAGATGTCGGTCCTCCCCCGCATTCTCTATGTCTTCCAGTGCCTCCCCACTCCGATCCCGATCCACTGCATCAGGAACCTGCAACGCGACCTCACGTCCTTTATATGGGGGGGTAAACGACCCCGGTTCTCGCAGAAAGTCCTCATGGAACCGAGAGACAGGGGTGGCCTCGCCTGCCCGAATCTCCTCCATTACTACTGGGCGGCACACCTACGGTTCGTGATCGAGTGGGGTGCGCGCGAGAGCGACAAACACTGGTTCCATATGGACCGAGTGGTCACGGGGCGCACCATATGGGACCTGCCTTGGTTACCGCGGGTGGCGCGTTCCAGAAGCGCATATATGGCAGTCCCCACGAGGACGGTGCTTGAGGTATGGGACCGAGTGGCAGTGTCTAAGGGTTTAACCACGTTCCCCTCTCCGCATACCCCCATTGCAGGCAACCCACACTTTCCCCCGGCTGCCCGGACCCGAGCTTTTGAGAGCTGGACACAAGGAGACTGCAGGGTTGCAGGAGATCTCCTTCTCGGTGGGTCACCTAAATCATGGCCGGACTGCAGGGAAGAATTTGGCCTCCCTTTAACCGCTAGCTTACAATATGCACAGCTGCGCCACTGGATCTCGGGAGACGACATGTACCAGGCTGCTTCCAGGGCATATACTCCATTTGAGAAGTTGGCACGTTCCCTAGGGGGACTGAAACGACTTATCTCCCAAATTTACGACATCTTGCAGCACCCCTCCACTCCGCCCGCGCATCCCTACCAGAGGCAGTGGCAGGCGGCGACTGGCACTGAAATCACACCTTCTCAATGGTCTAGGCTCTGGAATGACATCCCCAAAACCTACCGCAGCATCCCGCAGAGGGAAAACGCGTATAAGCTGCTAACGCAATGGTACTACACCCCCCTGCGACTCAGCAATATGTTCCCCACTTCCTCGCCGCTGTGTTGGAGATGTGGTACTGAGACTGGCGACTTCATACACATCTGGTGGTCGTGCCCTGCCCTGGCTGTCTTTTGGAAGGAGGTCCTCAGTCACATTAAGAAGGTGTTGGGTTTTCCCCTCCCTGAAGAGGTTTGCACACTCCTGCTGGGCATTCGACCCCCCACACTTAGAGCCCTCACGCGCAGCGACTGGATCCTCACCCTTCACATGTTAGGAGCTGCCAAGCAACTCATTGCTTTGTATTGGAAGCGGGCTGAGGCACCGCTGATAGCTTCCTGGTTCGTGCGCCTCTGGCAGGTCCTGACCATGGAGCTGCTCACGGCGCGGATACAATTGAGGGGGGTACGCTTCAAGGCGGTGTGGGAACCTCTCGTGCGTCACCTGTGCTCCATCAGCTATGCCCGCCAAATGCCTCCCAGGCTCCGCGCTCTGCAATTGTTCGAAGACGCCCTCCTCCCTGCGGATCCAAGCAGACTAGGCTCTTAATCGCTTCCCCCTGTGCTGGTTTGCGTTTTGATCCTCCTATAGGCGCCCGCAGACACACCTCCCTAGCCCCTCTCCACCTCGCCATTGCTCCTCCTCTTCCGACTTTTTCTTCTTTCCTACTTGCCACTCTGGCTTCCGCCCCTTTTGGGGCAGTTTGGTCCCTGTTGGACCTTTGAAAATGTGACACCACTACTCTTTTTCCCCTGCGCGCCTCCCCCGTACAGCGACACATTGTCAGCATATAGCCTCCTCTTGCTATATTTTTCCCCTAAGCCACGCGGCCGGCCCCCTCCGGGGGTTGTGGGCAATACGCTGTGTTAAAGATTCCACCTCCCCTGGTTACCTATATCTGCTGACTTTTATCTGCGCGGCCGGCCCCGATCAGGGGTTGTAGGCTTATCGCTGTGTTCACAATAAAAACAGATTTGAACAAAAAAAAAAGATTCCAGCTGTTCCATGCTTGGCTTGAGAACCCTTGAAGTTAATTCTGTATCAAACGCTTCACTTAACAAACCTTGATCTCCTTTCTCCTCCCTCTTCTCCTTTGAAAGATGCACCTCTCATTTTCTATATGATCTCATCTGATTCTATTGCCTATTCCAGTAGCGGCTGGTGTCGGGGAAAAGTGGTTGGGCAGCGCAGTGGGGTCCAGTAACAAAACAAAAAGAAAGAGTACCTGCCGCTCGCTGTTCTTCTGCTTGCGCTCTTCTGCTCCTCTTGGTATAGGCCGAGGCTCCCAGACTCCCCTACAGCCAATTCAGATGTTGCTTTCATGGTGGTGATACTGTGAGCCTCTGTCTGCTGTTGTTCTCCACCCAGCAACGCAGCTGGGTTGGAGAGATGTCAGTGCGCATGTCAGTTTGGCCTTCCTAAGATGACCGGCTAAACCGACATGCGATCTGACAGCGGCGGCCATCCACTCCTCCACAATTCCTAGTATGGCCCGCCCCCAAAACGTGGCAGTTTTGATCCTAACGGTGCTCCCTTACACATAATCCTTCACTTTTCTAAATGCTTAACGTAGTGCAAAGGCATCCTTTTCCAGTACTGAATAATTAGCCAGTGCTCCTCTCAAGCATCTATAAATTAAGTTTATCTTTCGTTCATCTTTCCCTTCACCTTCACCTAGTCCTTTTGTGCTGACGTCTGTTATTTTAGTCACCATTCTCTTTTGAATCAAAACTCTACAAACTGGGTACCTCTAATTCCTTTTTGATGTTGTCAAACTGATCATCGAAAGGTTTAATCCCAATTAATTTAACAACTTTCTCTTTAAATATTCCTCGTATTTTGTTGTTCTACTAGAAAACTTTGGCACACAGTTGCAATAAAAATCTGCCATGCTAATAAACTTTCACGTAATATTCTATTCTTTTCGTTTAGTTGGCTTACATCCAAAATAATCTAGCTCACATACGTTGAATTTAAATTGTATTTTCTTGAAGGTGAATTCCTTCATTTGTAGTCTAAATAGTATTTGTTTTACCCTTTCATTTTGTGCCTTGTCATCCCTTCTGTAAATTATAATAATTTTGTGGGATATTTTCATTCCACCAATTCCATCCAAAATCTTTTCCATTGCCCCTCAAAGACTGATGCTGCTGATAGTAGCCAAATGCCATCCTCGGCTTCTACAGCTGTCAGGTATCTAGAAGCCTCATGTAACCTCTGCTGAGGGTACACTGGTGTCAGACTTGGAGTAGAATATCACAGCCTCTTATAGGATGGTAATCTTTCCCTAATCTCGGGAAGGAGTTACTTGTCCATCACTACATCTTTGTTCAGGTTCATGAAAATCAATGCGTAATCTTAAATCCTCTGCCGGTTTCCCTGCCGTGACCACTGTAGCCAACGATTCGTTGCTTAATCTACTTTTATTATTCTCTTGTTAGTCAATCTTTTTTATGATGGCTTCCCTAATTGCAAAAGGAATATTTCTTAATTCACTTAATTTAGGCGGGGCACCCTTTTAAAGTTTATTTTGAAAACATATCAGAAAATTCCCCTTCAGATTTGTACTTCTGTCTTCACTTGGCTTACCATTACATTCACATTAACTGTCTCACAGAAAAACATTTAAAAACTTTTCTTTTCCCTTTATTTTAGAAGATTAAAACTCTTTGATGTTAACCTTAATCTTGCACCTAAATAAAACAACATTTTTACATCTAAAGCCTCCATTTCTACAGTGTCCAAATTGCCTTTTTCTATTTCACCAACGTTTTGTAGAATTATCTATTCCCTTTCACTGTTGACTTAACTTATTGCTTTTAAGCTCTTTTACATTTCTTAAATTGTAAGCTTAGCGACTTTTACTACCATTAGTTACATTTAACTTTGCTTGCATATGGACCTTTGTTTTTAGCTATGTGACCTACTGCTCCACCAGTGTAACATCTTTCTTGACATGCATGCATTTATTTGTATTTCATATTCTTTGGCCTGATTATCAGTTTGCTTTCTTTGGCCTCTTTTTCTGTCTTTATTTTATGACATCTAGGGCTAGATGTAGGTAATTCCGATTTACCTACTCTAAAATACCAAATTTTACCGATTCGGTATTTAAGAGTAGGTAACTAGGAAGGGGGCAGATGTAGGTAATTATTATTTTACAATTACCGAATTACCGATTCGGTAAATACCGAATCGGTATTTCCCATTGATTCCTATGGGCCTTGAAGCCCATAGGAATCAATGGGAAATACCGATTCGGTATTTACCGAATCGGTAAATACCGAATCCTGCAAGGGGGATGGGGTGTCACTTTGACACCCTGTAGCACCCCAATTCCATGCTTGTGTGCCATGTGGCACATATACATGCCCTAAGGGCATGTCTGTGTGTCACATGGCACAGGTGTACATGCACAGATGTGCAGGTACACCTGAATTCGTTACATGCAATAGTATTACATGGTAAATACCGAATTCTAAAGGGCCTGTGGCACACTTAAAAGTGCCACCTACATCTGCATTTACAGATTCGGTATTTTTACCGAGTCTGTATTTACCGATTCGGTAATTTTACCGATTCGGTAAATAAAGAATCTGTAAAAATACAGATTCTGTGAATGCATGCCCCCTACATAGGAAAAGGCATTTACCGGTCGGTAACGGCCGAATTCGGCCATTACTGACCGGTAAATGCCTACCTACTTCGGGCCCTAGGGGCCCATAGGAATCAATGGGAAATACCGATTCAGAATTTACCGAATCGGTAAATACCTAATCTTACAGATTCGGTAATTGTAAAATAATAATTACCTACATCTGCCTCCTTCCTATTTACCTACTCTTAAATACCGAATCGGTAAAATTCAGTATTTAAGAGTAGGTAAATCGGAATTACCAACATCTAGCCCCAAGCTCTTACCGGCTCTATAGGATTCGCCAGATGCAAAATTCAGTCATTTTGAGATGTTGAGCCTAAATCTATCCACTAGAACGAGTTGCGTCCACAAACGCTTGTCACCAGTGTAAAATGGTTTAAATTAATATAGTATCTTTAGGCTTGGGTTGACAACAGAAGTTTATTGTGCATCAAAAGCCTCACCAACAGGACATTGCTTTTCTTTCCCTTTCTCTCGTCAACTTTGACAGCTGCATGTCTCATGTTCACATTCTGTTGCTTGCTGTACACTTGAATACCACTGTAAGCGTATTACCACCTCAAGCTTATTACCACCGGAAGCTTATTACCACTTCAAGCTTATTACCACCGGAAGCTTATTACCACCTCAAGCTTATTACCACTGTAAGTGTAATACCACTGGACGTTTATTACCACCTCAAGCTTATTACCACTGTAAGCGTAAAACCACCTCAAGCTTATTACCACCTCAAGCTTATTACCACCGGAAGCTTATTGCTTTATAGGTTTTGTCTCATTTTTCCTTCAGTGCTTTGAGACTACATTATTTGTAGCAAAATAATAATATTGATGTGTGAAGATGATGGGTTGAATTGATGCTCACTACCATGCGATTGAGAAATTGAATAGAGATTGTCCGCGAACGGAAATGATGGTCTAATCTCCTTCAACCCATTAACCTGTGATCTTTCATGGAAGATGCCACTGCCAGTTCTGACCCAAGTCCCAAACTCAAGGCACCACCATCACATCGAGCACACAGGACCATATAAGTTGGCTCAGATCTCTCTCACTGGCCTTTGGAGAGCTGGGTGTATCTGCAGAGGGTGTCACAGAAGTAGACTATTTTGGCGTGAGTTGGAGCTGCTAGGCCCTCTGCACCATAGCCAAAGTAACTCCAGGTCAAGTAATCAAGTATATGTGGTACACTATTACCATGATACAATTTGGCAGCTTGCAAAGTAAATTACAGTTAGACTGTTTTCCATGTTAGCTGCTTGCCTGATCACAAACCCTACAAGTCCTGGTTGCTTCCATCATAAAACGTCCCTTGGCCGTGCTTGGCAGCGTTATTAGCAACAATGAATGTGAGTACTGGCCCACTTCCACAGTCCCCCAGATTTCAACTTATCTCCTTGCCTCACCTTGCTTTCCCACCTTGACTCCTTGCAGGCATTCCACCCCAGCATACCTCAGAGAAATGCTGCTTCTCCACCAAAACATGTATGGTGATATACCCTGATGGGAAGAGAAAATCTAACTCTCACCAACAATTGACCTTTTGTCGCTTTCCCTTTTCTCCCATTCAACCACTCCCCACTGATCCAACTTGCATTGCACCACTTTCAATATGCACTCTGCTGTCCTCCACAGCACCATCCTAGGCCACACCATCATTTTCTGTACCCTACTGCAGACTCCTGATCAAAACTTGCCCCACACAGCCATGCATACCTCCCCATCCTGTACCGTATGACTGCTGAATACAAAGGCGTAATCCACCCTGCTAGCAAGATGATGGAACCACCATCATCGACAGACCGTGTAGGTTGTATGTCAATACAATGCGGTGTTTACGCCGCACTACCATTACAACGCTGATTTTACAACGCAAGTCGTTACCACGACTTCTGCTGTAGGGTGCTGCACTTAGGAATAGTAAGATTTACTATTCCAACACCAGCCTACCTACAGCAGGGAAGGTGTTGGAATAGTAAATCTACTATTCCTTAGCCTAGAGCGCCCTCCAGCGCAAGTCGTGGTAACGACTTGCATTGTAAAACCAGCGTTGTAATGGTAGTGCGGTGTAAATACTGCGTCGTAATGGATGTTCCCCGAGCTTGTAGCATCTGCCATAAGTCATTGCAGTAGTATCTTTTCACATACATCACTCCATCACCAACATCGAGAACCTCACTATTTGCATTTTCCTCTTCTGCACCTTTAAATTCAAATGCATTCTTCGCTACTGTCTCTCATTCATTCCCCAAGTCTTACTCTCCTATTCCAGACCTCGGAACAATTATAAGTTGCTTACCTACATTCTATTCTTTTTCCTCCAATTCCTGTGATCTGTGATACTGAGCGTTAAAAACAAAATCTTGGTTCACCACTACCAACTCTGTTGTTCCCTCTGCACTTAAACCACCCACTCTATCACAAATTCATGGTTCACCTCAGTCACCTATCTGAAACACACCTGAATTGGTTACAAACCTCCTGGCTCATAGCCAACACTAAACCTCTTCAAACGTACCCATGTCACCAATACCAAAGCTAGATGGAAATGTGAATTGTTGTCATACCCCATTTGGGGATTAATTGGGCAAGCAGGCCTTAAAGGGCATCAACCATTGGTGTGAGGTAATTTGACCCTGATGTCCACCTTAGTCAAGTACAACCCCTTCAGCACTTGAATCTCAGTGGCAGTCATGCAAGCAGTCACAGGCTTCCCAGGGAGGTAGTTGGGTATTAAGAGCTCAGAGAGCAATAAACACACAAGAGCACAATAAGAAATGTCAAACTGAGTGCTTATCTTTCAAGAAAGAATGTACTTTAATGCACACTAGAACATAATATTGCACGCTAACACAACCAAATTCAATTGAATGTCCCTGAGAGTATCAGGCAGTGCTGTTCCTCTGTACACTATCTCCCCTGATATTCTCATTGATCTAGGAGAACCCTATCCTCTGGTTAAAAGATGATCAGTCCTCAGGGCAGATGCCTGGCATCCTGCTCAGTGCGCTAGCCTACCTCTCTCTTCTGAGAGGTGATGCACCAGCCGGCTGCTCCATCACAGTGCTTTGCGATTGCTGCTGGGTCATCTGGCTGGCAGATGCAGAGTCGGCAGTCCTGATTTGTTGCAACTATTTGAGGTTCGGCACAGACTGCCAGTTAAAGTCAATCATGGGCTGGGGCTTCTGGTTATGATGCTGCCACACACAGACCATGTCTTTGTCGATGATTTGGCCAGGTAAAGACTGATAATTAGTTGACGCCACACCCATGCACAGGCCAATCTGCTGGTTATAGTGCGGACACACTCAGGCCAATATGCTGGTGACAATACGGCAATGTACAGACCAAAACTCAGGTGATGATGCAGCTGATGGTATGGTAGTGATGTGGATGCACACAGGCGGATACGCTCATGATGATGCAGCTACTCACAGGCTGATAACCTGCTGATGATAGTGCAGCTACTCGTCTGCAAATACACTAGTGAAGATGAGGTAACGTGCAGGCCAATACTTGGGCGGTGATGTGACAATGCATAGGCAGATGCTCTGGTGTTGATGGGGCCACGCACAGGCCAGTTCTTTCAACTTGAGATCACTGCCCAGACTGGACCTTGGCAATCACAGTAGGAATCTTTGGAGTACAAGCCAGGTACTGCCCTGCAAAGACTGCGGCCTCACAGACCAGAGATCTATAGATCGCTCTCCTCAGTGTTCTTCTTCTGGGTGCCCCACTCACACCGGGGGCAGGCTTCACCTCGCTTCTCCTGGACAGTCACCTCTCCTGCAAGGGTGGACGGCTCCTTCCTTCGATCAGATGGCAGGAAGTATTCAAGGCACTTCAGAATAGGCATACAGCTCTTCCTGCAAGAGGCCACACTCTTCTAAGATTTCTTCTTACTCCCCAGAGATCTGTCTTATTACAGAAACATGGCTTACACCTACTAATCATCCATCTATTAATCTGGCCATCCCGTAGGGATATAAATGTATCCATCTAGATAGAGTAGGAAAGACCGGAGGTGGCATTGCTTTAGCCTTGAAGAACCATCTGAAGGTTCAATGGATTTCCACCTTGGGCAACAACAGATTGGAATTGGGTATTTTTAAAATTACTATATCTCTTACGGATAGCTGGAATGGAGTGTTAATTTATCAACCTCCAGGTCCAAGAGCTAATTTTTCTACTTATCTGATTGAACAAATTGCTATGCAGGTCCTCGCCTCCAGCAAATTTATTTTGCTGGGAGATTTAAATTTTCATGGTGAAGATCTTGCCAATCCAGAAGTAAGTAAGCTCATAAGCAGTCTTAGTTTAATCGGTCTCTCCCAAAGGGTGTTGGGCTCTACCCATCGGGCCGGCCACACTCTTGATTTAATTTTTACTAATGTGGATCATTTTAGCAGCTACCCCCCGTACCCTCTAACTTGGACTGACCACTTTATGGTCATGTTCCCCTATCAACCCCCTTCCACCCTGATTTTTATTCAAAACAGGGAACGGAAGCAGAAGGTATTGCGCAGGCCATAGAACAAATTATCTTTGGAATCTTTCAATAAGGCTTTCCACCCTCGCCCACAAGAGTGTGGCGCTGACAACCTTGACGTATCTAAAATATTGGAAGGTTTCAATTTTGATCTAGAGATCGCTTTGCATCGTACAATTCCCCAAAGCCAACCTAGCGCCGCCCAGCGACGGCTTTCTGCGCCCTGGTTCACACCCGAGCTAAAAACTGATAAATCAAAATGTAAGACTCTGGAGAGACGATGGAGATGCACCAAAGACCTACTGGACAGACAAGCCTATAAAACAGCCCTGGTAGGCTATCATCAGCCTATCAAAATGGCCAGGCGTACCTATATTATGGGCTAAATTGATCAGGCTGGTAACTCTGCCAAAGCCCTTTTTAATATAGTTAAAGACTTTGTATCACCGCAAGCTTGCAGACAAACCCCGGATGAATCACAAGAACTTTGCAAAGCATTAGCCAGTTATTTCCAGGAAAAAATCAAGTCAATTTATGCGAACTTTCCAATTGGCAAGCCCCACAAATCGGCTCCTCTAATTGGTCAAGATGAACTTGAAATTCCATCCGTTTATATTCTGGACCAGTTCGAAATAACCACACTTGACAAAGTCTCTAATTTACTATTGTCTTCGAAATCCGGTTTGCCAGGTCATCTAGGCCCCCCAAAAACTATGGCTCTTCTATCACCCAGTTTTGCCCCGGAAATCCTTAAAATCTTTAATTGCTAGATTCAATCTGGCATTATTCCTACCGCCTGGAAAGAGGCGTATGTCAGACCTATACTGAAGTAACCTACAGCTGACCCCAAGGCGCTTAGCAATTATCGACCGATATCTCTCTTACCCCTGTTGGCTAAGCAATTGGAAACCATCATAAGCAGGCAGCTGAGGGCATTTCCCGAGTCCAATAAAATCTTGGACACTTTTCAGTCGAGATTTCGGCCAGGCTTCAGTAGTGAGACTGCTATCCTTGCAGTTACTGACTCTCTGAAGCAGGTAATGCCCCGGTTACTTACCGGTAATCTTCATTACTCCGAGTATAGTCTTCCTCGCCACATGAGTTCCCTCCCCCCCTCCCTGTCTGGCTATCGGCTTCATTGTTTGCTTGGTAGATCAGGCTGTTGGTTGGGCCGGTCCGCCTCTTATAGAGGTCAGGTGTGACTGGTCGGCCATGTTGGGAGGGGGTGGGAGGCTTTTTTTGCTTTGGAGGGTTCTGTCGTGGAGCTGATGCTCGCTATGTAAATCATGTGGCGAGGAAGACTAACGAGGAGGTAATAGGTGCCAGGGGATCTGTCATCCTGATCCTCCTAGATCTCTCCGCAGTATTTGATACCATCTCTCATTCTTTGCTTGCGGAGAGACTCTATTTATGTGGTATCCGGGGCTCAGCCTTGAAATGGCTGAGAAATTTCCTGTCCGATAGGTGGCAAAGTATTATGTTAGGACCTTATCTTTCGCAGAAATCCTGTTTGGAGAAGGGTGTCCCGCAGGGTTCTTGCTTAAGTCCCACATTAATTAATATTTATATGGCCCCCTGAGCAAAGATTGTTGAACCGTTTGGATTTGAGATAATCTCCTACGCTGATGATACTCAGCTGATGTTTTCAATCGGCTCTGACTTGGAGGATGAGAAAACTCGATTTGCAGCAGGTATGCTTGCAATCTCAAACTGGATGACAGAGAATTGCCTCCAATTGAATCCCAGTAAGACCGAGATTAAGCTTATGGGCAAAACGTCAACCATCTGGACACAAGAGTGGTGGCCTGACCAGTTGGGAATGGCTACCACTCCAACCAAAGCTGTGAAAAATCTTGGACTAAAACTAGATCCAACACTAACCATGAAGGATCATGTGCAGGCCACTATTAGTTCCTGCTACTATAGTCTTTGCCTCTTACGCAGGATACTTCTGTATTTACCAATCATCCATCGGAGAAACTTGGTCCAAGCCATGGTGATGAGTCACCTAGATTATGGGAATGCGTTGTTGGCGGAAGTGGGAGAGACATTGCTTGCCAAGCTACAGGTATTTCAAAACACAAGGTTCCCCGAATCCGTCTAAGCCACACTGAGGGGAGAGCTTTTTCGTACCTTGCCCCGCGCTACTGGAATCTGCTTCCCGTTGCCCTGCAGAAATGTACTTCGTACATAATTTTTAGGAAACAATTTAAAACTTTCCTGTTTTAATATATTTAGATAATGTGACCGGTTACCATCCTCTTGTTCGCTAGGTAAGCACCAAGATGCCTCCCGGTGAGTCGAGCGCTAAAAAAATCTATTAACATAACATAACACTCAGGTGATGTCCCCTCACCTCTGGAAAGCTGACTTTGAGGCAGACATCAGCTCTAGTGCACAGCAGCCCTCTGATGATTCTGTAGAGAACTTCCTTCCTTGGCCATAGAGGACTTGGAATAGGAGCCTCAAATGGGGTAGTGATGTCACACTTCTATACATACAGGAGAAGTGTAGCCACTGTGTGCATCTTCAGACTTGGTTTGAGGCGGTTCCCTTTTCAAGTGTCCTTTCCAGGTTGATCTCCAGACACAACCTTTGTGCAATGCAGATTAGACTCCAGCCTGGAGCACTCAGTTAATAGTCACAGAGAGGATGAGATATCTGCACCTGACTGTCAGCAGGGAAAGACAGAAGGTTGGGACTCCTCAAAGGTTTGCTTCACCTGTCACAACAAAGTCTACAATCCAGTCTCCCAATTGGCAGGGTTCAAGAAGGCTGATCAACAGCTCCTTACCGAGTAATAGGTGTAATTGAATTTCTGAAGGAGCCATGTCTCCACTCCGCTCACTTCAAAGCCTAGGTCTCCTCTTACCAGCATTAGGAATGTTTGTAACAGATGTCTACTGTCTGAGATACCAACCCCACCTCCATCTTGTTGAAAGGTCAGGTCTGGGGTATCCTGAATGGATTCCACAGATCTCCATCACTTTGGCTCACACTTACACAACATGCATGTCCCACACAGCGTACACACACAAACAAAAAAATGCAGAACATAAAATTGGGATGTTAGCACTAGGATTTGGATAAGTGCATAGAAGCAGAACTTTACATGAGTGGGCCAGTAGGCATCCGCTCCAATGACGTAGATAAAGAGGTCAGGCCATAACTATGAATTAACAAAACACCATACCCTGCCATCTCCACTCTATATAATAAACCCACAACAGGGACAGTAGTTCACTGTTGGCCATTTAAGGCACACTTGATGCACCCTAACAGACAACAGGGCAGGGCCTTACTTATGACATGGGTCAGTGTGGAAAATTGGATTGTTGGTTGAGGGGGGTGATATCTGTTCAAGCAACAGCTCCAATCCCTGTCTAAGTGAACCACAAAATTATTTAAATTAACCTGTGCTTAACCCTATGGTAGCTTGGCACAAACGCTTAACTTAGAGGCAATGTGTAAAGTATTTATGCAGACACACAAACAGTAATTAAATGAAAACACAACACTAGAAAAATCACACATCAATTTAAAAAACAGAGTAGAATTTAATAAATTATTTGACACCAAAATGACAAAACTCCAATCAGTAGAACCGGAGTTATACAGTTTTAAAGTTTTTAGTAAAAACTAGTGTCTAAAATAACAAAGTGCCAACCGCGGACATCTAGTTGTGTGAAACTGGGTCACAGTGGAAAAATATGGCTGACTCAATGGAGCGTGAGTCAGCTAAAAGAAATGGACTAGACCCGGTTGGTGCTTACTTTCGGACTTGGAAGAAATAAAAAAATAAAAAGTTCAGAGAAGGTAGAGTTCAGCAGGGCAAGACTGCAGGTGATGTTAGAGGAAGAGGCGCCATCTACGGGTAGCTGCTGGAAAAAGTTGCAGTAAAGATTTCTATATTCGGACTTAGTCACTTTTTTGGAAGTCAAAATCTCCAGTGGGATGAGGTAGGGGGATGGAGCCTACGAGAGTTCCAGGAGACCAGATATCTCTTTGGCGAAGGACCACTGGACAGGATTTGCTGCTGTGGGGGAGAACATAGCAGGAGCTAAGGCGAAATCAGGCTGATCAGTGAGGCACTTTCAGTGGTAGATGAGCAGGCTGGCCCCGGTCTTCCCTTGGTTCTCAGAGCAGTTTTTAGCCACACATTTGCCAAGTCCCAGTTTTTTTATTTTGGCTATCTGGGTACCTATCACACTGCAACCAAGGGTCCAGGACCAAAGATGCACCACTTGGGGGTTCAGGACTCCCTCAGGCTGGGTCCAGGTGTAGGTTCAAGATGGTAGTACTACCTGTGGCTCTGAACAGGAGGTCAGCAAACTAGATCTTGCACTCACTCTGGTAGTTCTGAGTTCAAGTGAAGAAGCAGGGCTCAAGCAGCAGGCAGGCCTTTGAGGGTTAAAATCAGCAGAATCCAGACAGCAAAGCAGCCATTTCAGGTGCAGCAAAGCAGTCTTGTGGAATACACAGCAGGCCACAGCAGCATCAGTCCTCTGAGAGGCCTTCCACTGGTCCAAAAAATGAACTGAGGAATGGGTTGAGGGTCCCCTTTTTATACAAGGTGCCTCTTTTGAAGTAGGAAAAGTTTCAAGAGAATTCCCTTTGAAGTGCTTGAAGTTTCCTGACTCCACTGTCCTAGATTTCAAGCTGGCTGCAGGAACAATCCAGAGTCCAACTACACCCAGCCATGTGACCCAGGGGAGGATGCGAGAACAAAATGGTTTAGTGCAGAAAATGCCAACTTTCTAGAAGTTGTATTTTCAAATTTATAACTTAAATTTTAACTTTACTATTAAAGAGGGTTGTTAATTACAATTTCTCATACACCAAACATGAAATCCTCACATGTCCCAATCTAATGCTATCATTCATTAATTGTAATAATACAACCCAATGTAACCCTATGGGATAGGTGGACATCACAGTAGTGAAAAATGAATTTAGGAGCTTTTTACTCACAGAGCATGTAAAACGTAAAAGTGCATGTCTAAGCTTTTAATTGCAGTGAACCCTGCCCTATGGGCTACCTAGGGGGCCTACCTTAGAGGTAATGTATGTGCATTAAAATGGGAGTTTAAGGCTTGTCAAATGATTATATTTAGAACTCTCTACAGGCATGTTTTGAGGGGCTACTTAAGTGGGTGACACAATAAGTGCTGCAGGCCCCCTGGTAGCATTTCATTGGCACTCTACAAGGAAGAGTATATTAAAGATGGTAATCAGGTGTAAGACAAACACTTTAGCACTGGTTAGCGGTAGTAAAGTGCACAAACTCCTAAGGCAAACAAAAATGAATTTCAGTGAAAAGTGGAGGCCAAATGCAAAAAGACTGGAGGACGACCACACTGAGGCTGACAGGTCTAACAGGCAGCTTAATGCTAAGGCCAAAAATGAGAAAGAAATGATACCAGATATACTTATGCAGGGAAACACAAACCATGCAGGGGACATTCCTATTCCAACACTTAAAATCTGAACATCTCTCAAAAAATTTAAGAATTGTCCTAAGCTTTTCTTAAACAAGCTTGAGTCCATCATCATCATCCCCCCAACATATTCTGTTAAAGCTGAAGATTTTCAAAGTCACAGACACACAAAATTACCTCTCTACTTAATTATGCTCCTCCAGTGTTAAGCACCTCTGTCCCCTACCATGTCCCTTCAGCCCCTATTCTGCTGAACTCAAGGGAGGATCCTGAAGCTTCCTCTAAACTCTAATACCCTGCCACGTACTCTGGGATAACATTTTATCTGCCGCATACTCAGCAACTACCATCCTTTTATCAGCCTCATCTAGACCACCAAGATCCTTTAAAGTAATCTAGGTAAGCAAATCAGCAATACAAGGGAAGTGATGTTGTCCTGGATTTTTGCAAACCTGCCTTCCACTCTTAAACACACCAAGGACACAACAGGTATTATGGTGCGGGATGACACCCTGTCTTCAGCACCTATTACTGCTGGTCACTGCTGGTCTATTCCCTCGCACATTGCCCCTTGGTGTCCCACACCCTCAGTTACTATTCACTCCAATTAAGGGGCATATTTACGAGTTCTGGCGCATCTCTGCATATCAGCATCGATCCGCCAGAACAAATGAGTCACGCAAAACTACCCTTGCGTCACAGCAGATGCGCTGCGCGTCACGGCAGATGCTCCGCATATACAATGCGGCGTGCCGTGGTGCAAGGGTAGACAGATGCGTGAAGCATCTCGTGACGTAAGGGCGGCGCATCGCTTAAGTCGCGTTGCAAGCGAGAGCAACTCCAGCAATGCTCAGGGCTGCCCAATACTTAACATGCTGCGTCAGTCCTTACGCCTGCTTCAAGCAGACGTAAGGAATTGATAGCATCGTCGTTGAAGTGCCTGCGTGAAATCTTGTAGATTTCACGCAGGCACTTTTGCGAGGCGCACAGGCGCCGGAACGCCCACCGTGCGTGGAAATGCCCCCATTGTGGTGCTGGGCTTTATAACGTAAAAACCACAGTTGATGGACAGAATGCAGAACAATGTCATACATTCACCCCAGTACAGAGATCTGGGCCTAAATCCATCGTTTTTTTGCACTCCACACCACCCCAGTTCAGACATGGCCATATGCAAATCAGTCTGACCCTGTGCCTCATGGGAACAGTCCAGCCTGAACTGCCAAGCCATGCCTTCCCTGGAACGGAAATAAGCTTCAGAGGACTGGTTTCTGGCATTCCAGCCGTCTTCAGCCCGGCTTGCTTGAATCCAGTGGTGTGGAGTGCATGGGACTAACGTCTGAGCATACCCATCCCACTCGGGGTGACAAATGCAAAAACCACAGTTGATGGACAGAATGCAGAACAATGTCATACATTCACCCCAGTACAGAGATATGGGCCTAAATCCAGCTTTATAACGTGACGCATCTCCCTAGATGTGTCACATTGTAAATGCCTCGCAGAGATGCGCCATGTTTACGCCGCTGTTGCGTCAAGCAAGGCGGCGTAAACGTGGAGCAAGAGGCTTGTAAATCTGCCCCAATATATCTAAGTTTTTCCCTTTTTTCACTTGACTGTGCAGGAACAAGCTGCTCCTTCCTGTTAAATACACCTTGTCAAGTGCTTTATTGCAAATGGCCCAGGGCATCGGGGCTCCAAAAAGTGCTACATAGATATATTGTTGCGTGATGAGTTTGGTTGGTCCTTGTACATATGTATTTAGCCAGCAGAGTTTAGACATGTGTGAAGCCGCGACCTTAGCGGTAAATGGGCGCTTTTAGAGCACCCGCACCATGTTCATCCCACCTTGAGTACTGCTGGGTGTTAAGAGAGGCTTAGGTTAAACAGGTAGGGGCAGATCTACAAGGAAGTGCCACAGCGCGGCAAAGCAAGCCCTTTGGCTGAGCCACGCTGCAGCACTTCTGAAGCACAGGAATGCAACATATTTACAATATTATGTCGCATTCCTGTGCTCTCCCTGCGCTTGCGCACAAACTGCAGCCTTGTGGCGGTGCAGGCACCCTTGCAACATGGTGCAAGGATGCCTGCGTCATGGGTAGATTGTTTTTGAGCAGGAAGGAGCACCTTCCTGCACAAAAACAATCACTACAGGCATGTTCCTCTTTCAATGCGTGCTGTAGAATGCAGCACGCTTTGAAAGAGGAAAAAACGAGGAGAAATTAAAACATTTCTCCTCTTTGCGCCTCGCTAGGCTGGGAGGGATAGCATCGACACGCATTTCCAGATTTACGACTCCTGGTAAATCTGGAAATGTGTCTCGTTCCAGGGGTATTGCTTGGGACACCCACAGCAGCACCCATGGAACACCGCTTCCACGCAAAGTGCTGCGTGTTAAGGGGCCATATTTACTAGGAGAGGAAAAGTCACACAGGGTGGCTTTTCCTCTCCTTGTAAATATGGAGAAGCGAAATGCGCCTCCAGTACGTTACAAAAAGTGATGTACTGGTGGCACAGGGGGCTTGTAAATCTGCCCCCTAGAGTCTAACCGATGAAGTCTCGCACACCTCGACCACACATTTGTTTTTCCCATGGAGCTGCTGCCTAGGTGCTTGCTTGAGGAGAAGTCGATGCTATCGGAGCACTTTTACATGAGCTCCAGTTGCGTTACAGTCTTACACATTCATTTTGTGAAGCAGCGGGAGATTACGTAATTTGCCCAGAATCACAGGATGTTGAGCACCCCTGCCCAGACTCGAACCCGGTTCCCCTGCTTCGAGGTCGACCGCATATCAATTGCTTCCCTCTGTCCCATCCACTCCACATCGAAGTCTGTGGAGGGGAGAGTCTTTTAAAGTTGTTTACCAATTGTAAGAGAAATATGTAAGGAGAAGTTAAAAGGTACAGGGGAGAATAATGGACGTTTCTATGGAAACACCTTACATTTGAAAAGAAGGGAAGATTTTCCAGTGGAGGTTTTGAAATGTATTTGGAATGTGTTAGCAGCCGAACAAAGATGATTGAAATGTAAAACTAAAAGCACAGAAGCAGGGACCACACTGCTGCTCGGGGTGAAAAAACCCAGCTACAAAGCATTTAAGGGTTCAGGAGGGGACAGATGCATCTCTTATTTCACCCAGTCTGCTTTCATTTTCGGGGAGAAGTGGTAGGCAAGGATTCAATTATATAATTCATTTAGGTTGTAATATTCAAAACTTCCAGGAGTCTAAACTTTCTGGGAAGAAGCTATTTCTGACGTCTTCATTAAAGAAAGCGGCACCAATTTTGTAGTAAAATTTAATTGCAAAAATAGTATCTGGGACTTGTGTAGGCACAAAGACCTGGCAACCTACATATCCTCTATCTTTGTATGTCTTTTCCAGATGATGTCTCTGTAGTCGGCTCAATTTTAGGCTTTTGATTGCCCTAAAATGTCTGTTGTGAAACTTTAGCTGGCACAGGTTCCTTGTAAAGGTGTTTTACAAGATAGCAAAACCCTTGTTAATGCCAGCCTCTTACAATTACCATTAATCACCACTTGTTTGTTCAGGTAAAACGACTACCTGCTGTATCTAACTTCAGTCCAAGGAAATTGAATTCTGTTTTCCTAAAAAAAAGGAACTTTGATGCCTCCATCTGTCTCCCTGTGGTGGGTAACAGGGGCAGGAGGGTTGTTAGCGAACCATGGGGCATATTCTCAAGGATTTATTGCCGAGTTAACAGCACTTTATCACAGCCAAAGTGGGGATAAATTTATCGCCACATTCACCATTCACTGAGTCGGAGGAGTCTCACAGCCAGCCCAATCCAAGTTCCTTACAACAGTCGTGGATGACATCATCAGCTTGTTACCCCACTATCTATACTTCCCCCAAACTGCGCAGGATCAGCTGAAGATCAGGCAAGGCGTCTATGCCACACCTGGCTTCCCACACATGTCCTACTTGTGCGCCCTGGCAACACTGCACACAATAACCGCAACAGAAAGCACACAAATTCCATCAATGTGCAGGCAATAGTGGACCACCGGGGAATTTCCACCAACGTCGACGCCAACCACCCAGCCAGTGTGCATGATGCCTACATCTTCCAACAGTCCATCCTCAATCAGCGCTACCAGGATAGCACCTACGGAAAAGCACTGCTCGTTGGCAAGTACCAAATGAACACACCACACACCTCAACTCCACAAGTATGCAACTCACAACACTTGGAATACACATGTTACAAACTCACATACAACATGCCAAACATGCCCACCAACCAGACACGCCAGCACAACTTACTGTGGGAACCTGGGCCAGCCATGCACATAAGCCATCAATAGCATAGCACCTCAGCCACACAATAGCAGATTGTGGGAAAAGGTGGGGACCGGGCATGTGCAAAGGAGGCAAGTGACCGATGAATGAGAATGTCACAATGCCAAGTTTGGCGTGGATGTGATGGCCAGACTGCAGTATGCAGACAACACACATATTCATGTCGACAGACACTGCTGGTGTTTGAAGTGTAGTAGACAGTGGACGCAACCATGTCACCCCAGCCAGTGGGGAAGCTCGCAGAAATGTAGCATGTTATGTCCACCACGTAAGCTTGAGTAGAGTGGGCTGGCCTGGCGTATGCCAGGTCAGTGTAGGGGTGTGAATAAAAGGCACGTAACTCTGGGCGTGGTCCTCTTCCGCAACGTCTCTGCCAGGGAGGCGCCTCTCACCCCGCCACCAGTCCGACACTGTCAGCAGTGTTACCTGTGATCCCGTGCGCCTGCTGCACCCTGGGCCGCTGGTCCCTGAACCAGTCTTTCCCACCCCTGCGCACCCAGGCCTCAATGCTCACCTGCCGACACCGGCGTGTGTCGAAGAGGGCCCACCACGTACCGTGTAAGCTCCAAGCCCGAGGCCCGAGACCCTGGCAGCCTCCTCAGACCATCACAGCCTCCGGAACACAGGCCCGCAGTACTTCTTTCTTGTTGACGTACTCCACCGGCATACACAGCGGACTAGTAGGTCACACATTTGGAACTGAGTTTTGATTACACTATGGCAGAGAATATTATTTATTGCAGAGTTTATATCACTATTCTCCCTTCGATGTGGTCCCACGGAGTCTGTGCATACCAACCACAGGTGTCTGTGGCCCACGCGGACTACTGCCCTCGGGCCACACTGCGCTCGAGTAGGCCACACATTTGGAACTGAGTCTTGATTTTTCAATGGCAGAGTACATATCATTGCACGCAAGGAGAGGTGTTAGAGGATGACGCGTTTCAGTCAGGAGGAAAAAGGGATCATCATTACGGAGATGATCGAACACTACCGACAATTGCCCTGGTGTCACTAACTCTGTACATCGCGAGCCAAAAACACATGGTTGTGGGCCACTGCTGACAGCTGCCTCCGGACTACTCTGCGGTCTAGTAGGTCACACATTTGGGACTGAGTCTTGATTTAGCAATAACTGAGTACATATCATTGTACTGGTATCATCGCAGACTGCATTCCCTCTCAGCCCTGGTGCCACTAAGTCTGTTCCCTGACATTCATGGACACTCTCTGGTTGAACTTTAGTGGCACCTGAGTCTATGGGCTGGGGGTTGTCTTCATCCTCATGTAGCTGATACCGATGTGCTGGTAATAATGAGGCTGTAGAATTCCACTCCTCAATTTGCCGCTTCCTGATGGCTTCTACCCTCTGCATCATGCCCTGCAGGACATCTTCCACTGTTCTCTGCAACCCTCCACCACATTCACCTTGGACATCGATGAGGACCCGCTCAGTACGCGTGGCCCTACCTCAGTGCTCCTACAAGTCACCGTCCCGTGGGGGTGTGCCTGTACCAGCCTCAGTGCATCCGGGGCCACTAACTCTGTGCAGCTCAAGTCATGGACCCTGTCTGATAGAATTTTGGGTGGCCTCTGAGACGATGGCCTTGGGGTCATCAAAGCCATGTGTATGTGGCCCTGCGCTGTCCGCTGCCTCCGGCCTCAACTGAGACCCACCAGGGCTCACACATTAAATCGAGTCCTGACAGGCCCGGACGTCGCATCAACGCCGCAACAACGTCGCAACAACACCACTGCCAGGTCCACCTCCAACCACCAACTGCCAGAGTTGAAACAGTCATACTGGCAGACTAACAGAGTTGCTCACACCTGTGGTGGATGCCATCATCTGCCTGATTCCCTGCTCAGCACTCCAGGTCCCACTAACTCAGTGCACCGCAACCCATAGACCGTTACTGATTGAGTGTTGTGCTGTGGAGAGGTTACGCAGCAATTTCACCTCAGGCAGTGTGGGAGACCTGGGATGCTGATGAGGAGGATGATGCAGGTGTAACACATCCCACTGCAGCTGCATCAGGTATATCCCGAAGGGACACAACCCTAGACGATGTCTTCACATTAGCGCGCTCAGCTCTAGTGCCCCAAACTCAGTGCACTGCAACTCACGGACACTTCTGTGTGCATATTGGGTGACCTCTGTACTTGCTATGACTACCTCCATGATGCTCCACTGTTTTCTCTGTTATGTTGGTGTTTCTGTTTTAATGGTGTTCACTGTTCAAGTTGTTGCCATCACCAACCACTCCTTGAGGGTTGGCTTACACTCACCGCACGCACATCCAGCACAGGTGTCACTGTACATGTGGCCCTGCCAATAAGGGGGCTGGGCAAACGTGCCCATAGCCAGTTCCACAAACTATCTTTGTGTGTCTATGTGGTCATGATGTATGCATGAGGGCCCCGGACCCCACAACATTACATTGTGCTGTGTACAGCTGACACAAACATGTCACCGCAGGCAGCTGGTTGGACCTTGGACATGTAGCTTTCTCGTCACCCTCTCAATACGTAAGGGGAGTGGACTGGGCCATCGTACGGAGGTCCAGTGTGGGTGTGTGAATGATAATTGCATGCCTCTGGCCGTGGTTCAGTACTGGAAATGTGGAAATAAATATGTCTCTGTCACAGTGTGGGTCTCCTTTGTGGTGTGTTGGTGGTCCCGGAAGGGAATTGGACACCCAAGTATGTGATCTAGTTAATCTTCTATGGGTTCGGACCCCACCCGTACCTGTTCAGCCACCTCCTTTTGGCATTCGGACACCTGGCATTAGAATGCGATATGTGGCTCGGTGAAGTGTTGGGAGCCAGCCGTGGTGGCGGGTGCTTCCTGCTGTGTGGTCTGTGCAGGGGCTGGGTTCTTCACTATGTAGCTTTGCTGCCCTGCTCCTGGGGGTGGGTTGCCTAAGATGGTTATGAGCTGTTGCAGGGCGTCAGTGTCGAAGGTGTGGTGGTCCTCTCCAGCATCACTGATGGGTTGTCTTCTCTGTTGGAGGTGTTGTTTGTCCCTCTGCAATGTGAAGGGGAGATGCATGTTGACATTGTATTGACATGTATGTTGGTGCATTGTTCTAGTTTACATTCAGACTGTATGAGAGTGTACATTGTGCTTGGTTTGGCTTTTCACATCATGGCAGCGCCTCTTGGCCTCCTCCATTGACCTCCTTGACACTCCGACTGCATTCACGTTAGTCTAAATGTGGGTCAGTTGATGGTAGTGTTCTGTCACCTCTGTGACATTGATCTGGTTTTGCTGCGGAGTGCACCCCGTCTTCCTCTTCCTCTACTTCATGCCCTTCCCCGACCCTGAGGTTCCTTGCTGGTGGTCTGTGGGGCTTGTGGGGTTCGCTCTGGCCTCTGCACTCGGTCCGGGTGCATCCATGGTGCAACGCACTTCGAATTGTTATTGGTGAATTCTTTTTGTAGCTTTTATAGTGCATTTTCCCGCATGACTTGTGGGATTTGCAGGCCGTCGGTTTTTTTCGCTGCTTTTTGTATCGCGATTGCCCTCTTCAGATCTTTTTTTGCGTTTGTGTTTTGCATTTTTGCGACATCGCATTGACTTTATCACAGACATTTGACGCATAATCGTGAGCCTATCGCATGGTACCGCTGTGTTGTGAATACTTAGTTAACACAGCGTTATTTCCCCATGATAGAATACGATATGAAGAGTTGAGTTAGGCAAATTTTACGGTAATTCTCACACGATCTTGTGAATATCCCCCCATGTGTGATAGGACACATCACTCCTGTTGGACAGCCCAGCGTTCCCATGGACTGCTGGCAGGGCCGGACTGTCCATAGCAGGCTTCAGGCGTTTCCCCGGTAGGTTGGATGCTTGGTGGCCAGTTTTGCAGGGGTTGGAGCCGTTTTTTTTACTGGGGCAGGTTTTGCAGTGGTGCTGCAATTTCTGCCCCCACGAACAGACGCAGCAGTGCTTCACACTTTCAGCCCCCCAATGCCCGGGGGTTGGTCCAACAAAACTGCCAGGGCTGGTTTGGGCCCTGCTCTGTGTGGCATCCTGCAGTGGCCCATGAAGTTCCTCTTTTTATTCTCTGAGGACCCGATGCTTCTGTTACAGAGTCTGCAGTGCCATGAATATGCTGATGACACTTATAATACTGATGCTTGTATAGCGCGAACAGCTACCTCACAAGGAGGTGTCCCGGCGCTGAAAGAGTACTTCAGCAGTAAGCAGGAACCATGGAGAAATACTAGGTTTTCTGCATAAAGAGCCAGGTCTTTAGGAGCTTCTTAAACCAGATTAGATTTATCTCTTGGTCCAAGGCAACCCAGAGAGAGAGCCCAGACTCCTGGGGACACGTATGTCAGAAGTGCACAACTGAGCTGAGAAAGCCAGACCAACCTTTATTGAAACAGGATGCAGCTGACAAGTGCTTGTTCTAAGGTGTCAGGCTAAGTGTGGGGTGCCAAATGATAATGATGTGCGTCCCCTTCCATTGACCCCAGTATGTATCGTTGGCATCATTCTTACCTAAGGCTTAGGTGGGGATTGAATATCATATCTGGTTGGCTCAAGACTGTGGATCTGTGATTGATATGCTCATATCACCCTGACTAGCCGTGGGAATCCCTACATGCAAAGATGACACTGTATCTACTCGAGAGGCTCAGGTTAGTGCAGAACCTTACATTTTGAGTTCTGCTCACCTGAGATCTTAGTATATGCAGTGGTGTGGCTAAAATTGATTCACCCACAAAATGTCCTGAGAGCCGCTTAGTTTTACAAAGCTGGCCGGCTCACATATAGGGAAAGGTTTTGGCTCGAGCGAGGTATCATGGGTTGTGTAGAGGCCTCTCCACACCCAGGCCTTGAGGATCTTGGGAGCTCTGAATTGGAACCTTCTGCAGGCCTGCGGTGGGGCAAGGATCCATCAGAGATTGGCACCTGAGGGCTTGGGTTACAGACGGATCTATCTGATTCAGGCAGGATGGTGCATCCAATTGGAAGGCAAGCATTCTTGAGGACCATCCCCAAATAATGTTGAAAGGTGATAAAATAATTTACTATTCATTCACAGTCATGATACCATCAAAAGCATACAAATATATAAAAACAAATTACAGTATAAAAATGTATCTAACCTAATAGCCATAAGGCCCACCCGTGATCCGAGAGGAACACAATCACATGGTGCCAGCAAAGACGAATGGCTTGTATCACTAACGAGCATCATAATGAATTAAGGAATTGCTTGAGAAACATAAATATATTAAAGCGCAATATGGTTCAAAGAAAAACAACTATTTACCATATGCAATGTACCCTAGGCACCAAAATGACACATATCATGTAAAACGGCTATAAAATAACCATGTTTCGTTTGTACCAAACATTTAAGATAAAAGCGACTCACTGCGAATACTATATAACCGAGGTGTCAGTTTTGAATATGTTTCTAAATAGTTCGAGGTCCCCAATTTCAAACACACCGGATGAATCCATATCGCCTTGAGACCCTCACGGGTGAGTAGCGGCGCTTTACGAACTTCTGATTGATTGATTGACTGGTGGGAAACACCTAGTTACGCCACACAAAAGAACAGAATACGGTCCTCTGTTTTGGAGTCCGCACCACAACCAGGGCATGTGCTGGTGGGCACTCCATTACTCCTACACCTTTGAAGCCCTTTGAGAGGTAAATTACCCAATTTAAAATGCACAATGCAGCATGTAGGCCATTTCTGACCCGGATATCCCAAAAAAGCTCTATAAAGTTTGTTGTGAAAAAATAAATGCACATGCAGGCTTTTAGCGGGGAGGTGTAATAGTATCTGGAAACGGTTGTAAGTGCGGGGTACTCTTAGACTCAAGGTATTTGACAGTTAAATGCCCATTGTTCCTGTTCAGAACATATTGTTCATGGACACATATCCAATAGTAAGACTTTAAGAGTTTAAGGTCTGACTTAGAAACACATTTTAACTAAACTCAGCTTTGTGAACCAGCTCACTACAAACTTTAACCAGATGACTTGTAATGAGCTTGGCAGATTTGTTAGCTCTTTTAGACTGAAATTAAGGTTCTTATAAAGTTATAAGTTATTTTCAGCTATGGCCAATTTGTGCAAGTCGTTATAGACCCATAGACTAGCACCATATAAGACAGAACTTTGCACCTTAGCTCGGTAAACCTGTAAGGCAGGAGAAATAGAACGGCAGCCAGTTCTAGAGTGCATTCGTAAAATAGCTTTGGATCTATGCTGGACTAATAAAAAACTCCTGTTAAGCTGAGGGCCCAAAATAACTTTTCTGACAATTTTACTCCCAGATAGTGTAAGCTTTAAACCTGCTCCAGCACATCAGCTCCCACCCTCATGGCACATTTCCTAGTTTTTGTTTCAGTTTTAGTTGCATTCAACTCAAGGCCTCTAATATCACAAAGCATAGTACAAATTTTGAAGGCTCATTGGTGTCTTGGATATAAGTAGTGAGTACTGAGCAAAGAGTAAGACTGGGATCTTGCTACTGTTTAAAGTGGTTGACTCATTCAACCATACCAATAAAACAGTGGCCACATTGTTTATATAAAGAAAAAGTAAAGTGGGTGCTAGAGCACACCCCTAGCATACGCCTCCCTGGATAGGGATGGAGTCGGTGAGTTCCCCCATATTCTCCCAGTGTACCTGTGTGAAGTTTTTTTTGTGTAGACACGCTGTGAGATTGATCTTGTTAGCGGGGGCACCCATTTCACCCAGGACGCTGTATAATTTGTTCCATGGAACAACATTGAACGCAGGGCATAGGTCAACAATGAAGCCATGATGATACATTCCATGGTAAGTATAGAGACCAATGCATACGAGACGAGACGCTGACCAGCCTCCCTCCCTTTTTCTAGACTTTGTGGCCCCTGGGGAATGGGGTCGTAGGGGCCTCACAGACCCCCTCCTCTTAAAACACCAGCTGGGCCGTGGGAGATGGCGTCGACAAGGCTGGAATCGGCCCAGGAAGGGGTCTGCGTGCCCTATTTTTTTCCACATGCTGCCTGGTGACTGGGATTGGGTCTCAGGGGCGAAAACGACCCAGGGAAAAGAGCCACATGCCCCTACTCCAAAATATAATCATTTGTTCCCCACGGGCCCGGTTCACTTGGGGAGCTTAAATAAAGAAAGTACAAGAGACCACATTTGTTTATTTTTTAAAAATTTGGCCACGTATTTGTGGATCCTCCGTCAATTTGTGGCAAAAATATTTTCAAAAATGCTTTCGGACCCTAGGGACCCCACCACCAGGAAAAGGTGTCAGGGTATTCATACCCTGCCCCCTTGCGTCATTTTTTTCATTTTTAGGTTGAGCCTAGCGGCAGCGCGCATGCGCTACATGCTCTGCAAGACTGCTGTAGTAGAGTATGGGAGAGAAGCTACACCCACTCTCCTACGATATTTTTCATTGGATTGTGTCATTGTCTGCCGTAAATGCTGCCTTCTCATTCATTAATAGGCTTGTTAGTCCCTCCTTGTCTTCATTTGTACCCTCCCATGGTTACTGGCCCCTTTACTTCAGTTGTTACACAGGACCTGTAAGCACTATTTACTTTATTGAATTCAGCTGAAACCCTTCTATTTTTTTAAGCAGCACGCCCACCCCCGTAACACGGGCACCTGCTTTCAATCACTTTAACCAAGCATTATCTTGTGTCTGTTGTAACAACCCCAAGGTAAAATGGATTTAGAAATGATTAACAAATTAAGTCATGTTAATTCCAGATAGCACATAATCCTGGGCTAATGGGCTGAAGCTGACAACAGCACATCTGTGTTACATATCATCTGTACTTAATCCACATGACGGGTTGTATTCAAAAGCCTGTTTTGTTAACAACAACACCACCATGACCACAATACCACAGTCATCAATACCACCACCAATACCATCACCACCAATATCACCAACACTACCACCACCACCAATACCACCAACACCAATACCACCAGCACCAGCACCACCAATACCACCACCACCACCACCAATACCACCACTAACACCACCACCACCAATACCGCCACCACCAATACCACTATCAACACCAATACCACCAGTGGAGAAGTGTGGCTCACTGGTTAGAGCAGGCAGACCCTGAAGCAGAGGTCAGACCCGGGACCAGGGTTCGATTCCCGACGCGGCAGGGTGTTGAGCTCAAATGTCCACGGACTCGATAATTCTCGCTTCGGTGCCTGACCTAATCATGGGTTCTCACTCTGCAACTCTGGGCATTAAGCTTGCTTAATCTCCACAACGGCCCCCCCCGCGGCGGGATGCCTGGCTTTCATCTTGGGGATGCCCTGTAGGGGCTATCTCACAGGGAAAAACCAGGACGGGTTCCCAAGGCAAGCGCGGAGATACCCCTTCGGGGGTCGATTCTGGTGCTATATAAGAAATACAATAATAATAATAATAATGCCCCCACCACCAATACCACTACCACCACCACCAATACTACAACCACCAATGCCTCCACCACCACCAATACCTCACCACAAATACCACCACCAACAGCACCACCACCAATACCACAACCATCAATACCACCACCAATACCAACACCACCAGTACCATACCACCACCACCAGTACCAATACCACAACCAATACCGTCAATAACACCACCACTTATACCACCACCACTAATACCACCACCACCAATACTACCACCACCACTAATACTTCCACCACTAATACCACCACCACCAATACCACCACCACCAATATCACCACCAATATCCCCACCACCACCAATACCACCACCATGATTACCATCACCACCACAATACCTCTACTACCACTAATACCAGCACCAGCACCACCAGTACCAATACCACCTCCAATACCAATACCACCACCACCACAAATACCACAACCAATACCACCACCAATACCACCACCACCATCAATACCACCACCGCCATTAGTACCAATACCACCAACACTAATACCACCACCAACAATACCACCACCACCACCAATACCACCAGCACTAGCACCACCAATACCACTAACACCACCAATACTACCACCACCACCACCATTATCACCACCGCCAATACCACCACCACCAATACCACCACCACCACTACCACAACCAATACTACCACCACAATCAATACCACCACCCCCAATAGCACCACCGCCACAAATACCACCACCAATAGCACCACCCCCAATACCACGACCACCAATACCAACACCACCAGTACCATGGCAAATACCACCACTAATATTGCCAGTACTACCACCAATACCAATACCACCAACACCACCACCAATACCACCATGACCACGAATACCACCACCAATACCACCACTAATACCACCACCACCATCAACACCACCACCAATACCACCACCACCAATATCATCACCACCAATACCACACCACCACTAACATCACCACCACCTATACCACCAACATCAGTACCACCACCACCAATACCTCCACCACCACTAATACCAGCACCACCAGTACCAATACCACCTCCAATACCAATACCACCACCAATTCCAATACCACCACCACTAATACCACCAATACCAGTACCACCACCACCTATACCACCAACAATACCAATATCAATACTACCAATACCACCACCACCAATACTAATGCTGCCACCACCAATACCACCGCCACCAATACCAGTACCACCACCAACACCAGTACCACCACCACCAATACCATCACCTCATTGTCTCTTGCTCACTAGTAATAGCAGGGGCACTGTATGAGGCCGGAGCTGCAGCCGAGACCATCCCTCCCTCCCTCCATATCTGCCATAAATCAAAGCCCACCCTGCACCAGAAGGGGAAGCCAGGCCCTACTACAGCGGGAGTGTTTTTTTATAAAGCCAAAGATAGCAATGACATTACGTAATGCCACACTGCACACTCAAATCACAGAGAGGGCAGGAAATAGCCCCCTTGCGCTTCCTCGTAACCCGAGACAGTGTAATCACAGAGCGAAAGGTGTTGGAGCCCTTTGTTAGTGTTTATAGCTTGGATCATATGCAACACTCACTTCACACTTTGTGTCTGTGTAATTTACAACACTTACACATCTTCTTCACTACACTATTTATCACTACTTTGAAGACGTCACAGGCCGGTCTCTTCTTCTGATATTTACAATCTGGACCTAGAACTAGCTTTCTGCCAAATTTGCTGTACATCCGTTCAGCGGTTTAAGCTGAAGCTGCGTTTAAAGTTCCTATGGGAAAATGAATGGAGTAAATGTGTTTTGGGACCCCCTTTTTTATCTCCCCCTCTTGAAGGATCATACTGAAACTTTCCATAGGCAAACTAGGCAAAAAGAGCACGTTATTCGAAAGTTTCTTGGAAAGTCGTCAAATGACGCCAAATTTCTTAGCAATAAAAAAAATGTATTTCCTATTAAAAAAAGATCCTAACTACCCAGTGGCGAGCGCCATCGGAAATCATATATATTAGCCGATGGGACCATATATGTATTCTCTGAAAGTATCAAAGGTTACAGGGACGTTATAGTTGGGAAATAGAATTTTAAAAAACGTAGAAAGTCACTGAAAAAGCCAAAGGTTACAGGGCCGTTATAGTTTGGCTCAGATTTCACTTGCACAAAACCAGTGAAATTTGGCAGTTATAATTACCTGACCTAACTATAACTTATGCTCCAGCAATGCACTACTTATGAGCTCACATATTACATCACTCATGGCGTGGTCAGTGACATCCCTGATGCCCCCTGATGCTTCTAGGCCTGGGGGTGCCGGTGGGGGGTCACATGTAATGCCCCCCTGGTCTTGCGCCCCAGTTCCTGCATGGTGTGGCATGTATGAATGTATGCCACACCGTGCAGGAAGGTGCAGTCGGCACTGTGAGAATGGGGTCTGCATGTCCGGCTCTTTAATGAGCCTGACAGACCGGTGCCTTAGTCCGCCGCAGCACCACCTACCAGACCAGGATTTAACTATTAATCTGGCGGATGGCAGCAGCACAGCTTTAGTGGTCCTGAAGTAATGGCGCATTGCGCCAAAGTCATTATATGACTCTTAGTCTCTGAAAGTCACTGAAATGAAAGTCCAGAATATTCAGAAGGGCTAAGTAGTAGGCTCTAGCTGAGGAGGGCTTCACAAGGTTGAACAGCCATTGGATGAGACCCCGGTAAAGCTGTTGACGTTTGGGGGAAAAGTTGAGAGTGGGAGAAATTTGAATATTGTGCCAAAGGAAGGTCCTTCGCCGACTGGATACTTTTGGTGCCTTCGCCCAGTACACGTAGTCACTGTTTAGGAGGTCAAATTCCTCCGGCAGGAAGGCTGCATGCTGTGGCTGATGAGGGCTCCACGAGGCCAGATACCTTTTCCACAGGGTGCTGCTAAATTGCATTTGCTGCTGCAGAAGAGCTCATAGTGGGTGAAACCTCAATCTTCAAACCAGTGGCAAAGCACCTTGGCCAAATCAGCTTGACAGGTTTGTCCCAGTTCTCCAGAGGTCTTGAGGGGCTAAAACGTTTCAAAGTCCCAGTTTACTCAGGATGTTAGGAGTACACTTTGACACAGTCCAGGGAGTTCCAGGACCTCAGGATTAGCAGTTGGGGGTTCAGATGCACTCTAGTAAAGGCCAATAGCAGGGTCCAGGGAAGATCTAGTTGGGACAGGTCAGCTGGGCAGTTGAATGAAAGGCCTCTTGTACTTTGTTACGTCCCTGTAGCTTGAACAGGAGGTCAGTTGTATGACCTTTGGAGTCCACTTCTTTGTCCTGGGTCCAAAATGAAAAGCAGGTCGAGTTATGCAGGGCTATTCACAGGTCTTAGACAGCAGGTTCAGTCCTCTCCTAATTGTCCACAGATCTGGTTGTTCTGGTGAGGGTACTGTGAGTGTCACATTTATGTCTGGTACAAGACTGTATGTGCGGATGACTCCCAGTCCCTTACTAACACATAGGGTAAAGAATCCCAGGAGTAACCCTATCCATTTTTGCAGCATTTCCTGTGTGCCCTACCACAAACAACACCTCACTGGCTCTCTCTGCCCCTATCCAAGATAATGAAACCTTTCTCTTGATGTGCAGAGTGTGTGTGCCCACCCCAGATGTGTGAACAGAGAAATGAGTAACCCTTCCTCTATTGTCACTTCAAACCAGTTCTGGGGGAAACTCCCTCCCCACTGTGATTAAGCCTGCCTGACTGGGGAAACAAAAAAAGGACCTGTGCAAGTGTCATCTGACAACTGCCTGAGATAGAGAAGGGCCTTTTGAAGATAATTAAGCTCCTGGGCACTGTCCAAATTTTCATCTGTCAGAGGAATATAAATACCTCCCCACACCTAAGCTTTTTTCTCCAGCTCCAGGAGCAGTTTTAACACCTATTTAGAGTGGAGCGATCAAGGTGCTGCAGCTGGAGGATAATGCATCCTGCCACTGATAAGCTGCATAGTTGCAGGAAAGGCCTCTTGTAGCTGAAGAGGAGAGTTGTCTCATGACCCTAAGAGTCCAAGTCTTTCTGAGGGTGCAAAAGAGAGGGCAGGTCCAGTCTTTCAGGGCGCTTTTCAGGTCAGAGAGAGAAAGTTCAGTCCTCTTCTGATTCTTTTCAGGTCCAAGAGTGTTGTAAAGTGGGTGCCTGGAGATGCCACATTTGTGGCGTAAGTGAGCTACTAGGAGGGAATGATGCCTGGGCATGCCCTAACCAATGAGGTAAAAGTTCCCAGTGCCAACCCTACCCACTTAAGGCATTTTCAAAATGGTGCAAGTCTTTGGCCACACTAAACGTGGCTTCTAATAGCTGGGGGCGGTATGGGGCATGTACTACAGTCATCCCAGTGTCCTACTGGGTCTATGCACTGTCTGGTGGCTTAGTTAACTAATGCGTCCACTGTAGGGGCCTTTGTTTGATCTCATGGACACAGGTTACAAATCCCGGCAGGTCCACTCAGCCTTTCATCCTTCTGAGGTCAATGAAATGAGTACCATTGAGTTGAGTAAGAATTAACATCTGTTATTCAGCACCAAGATGCCTACGGGTGAACGTGATCTTTAAATAATCCACATGTTATGTTACCACATCTAACACCAACATCCAGTTTGAAACAGCCACTACATCCCCCAATAAACCCAGAGACAGACCTCTGGTAAAACAAACGTAGGGTTTTCCAGCAATGCAGCACTAGATACAAAAGCATTGTGTTAGCATCCTGTTTCCCTTCCTTTCAAGTACACCCTGTGTTAGTGCTAGGAGACAGAAGTCTGGTGGGACAAAGCTGGTTCTTCAGCAGCCAGACTGGGGATACACAAGAATTATCTTGTTATCCTGTTAATGCACCCCAAAGTGTTACATGTAAACCCAGCAGACCTGTCAACAAGGCTTTGACACAGAAGCATGATGTGTCACTGTAATGTCAAAAGGATTCTCATATCCCCACCATGCATATTTTGGGAGGTCCAGAGGAGTCATCTTTTCCCATTCAAGTCAATCTATTTTTTGCTTCTAGAAGGTATTTCACACCTTTTTCACACCTATTCAAATGATAATTACTGGCTGGCACAAGTGGGAGAACAATCGCACATTGAGCCTCCAAGAACGTCAGGTAGGGAAAAGGTAATTTCTCAAAGTTACTTTTCCTTAATATTTATTCCAAATCCAACTTTACTGTTGAATTGGATTTGTAATAACTATTTAAAATAATTGTTTAATTATCTTTCTAACTAGCCCCATTCCCAAGAAAAAGTATTAGGATTTTAATCTAGTTTTTGAGCGCTAGTCGATGTAAGGTCATGTTAACATTACATTTCTACATTCAGTACTTTGAATTATCCTACAACATGCCTTGTGGACTACAACTCCTACAAAGGAATGAGTTATTATTATTTAAAAGGGAGGTTTTGTACTGTAATAAAGGTTTATTTTGAGAGGTCGCATTACAGTGTTTACACTGCCACTGTCAGGCTGCAATGGTAGGCTTGAAGCCATTTTTACATTGTCACTGTAGTACATGGAACACTAGGTGCTGCAGTCCACTAATGATATTTAACTTGCATGCCCTGCTTACCTTTTGTACTATACACTAGGGACTTTTAGGTAAGTTAAATATACCAGTTAGGAATTGGCTAATTGGACCATGTTTAAAGGAGGAGCAGGGACACTTTACTTCTGGTTAGCAAGATTAAGGTGGACAAAGTTCTAAAGCTAGTAAAAAAATAAACAGGCCAAGCAGAAGGAGAAAAATGCAGGGTGATCAAACAAAAAAAGCAGATTTCCTGTACTAGCTCTAAAAAAATATATATAAGGACATCTTGAGTAATGCTTTAAAAAATTACATTTTGAAATATGATAATGTGTTAACGGGCCGATAAACATATCTACTCATTGTAGATCATAAATTCACATATAAATATCTAAATTACTTCTTGTTTGGCAGCCTACATAAATGTGTATCATACTTGGGTTTTTACTGCGCTACGAACATTGTGTGTCGAAAAGTATGTAGTAAATATTAACATGTATATAAAATTTAAAACTACAGTTAGTCAGGCCAGACATCTTGTGTTGGCAAAGGGTTGTCAGGTAAAAGTATGTGTAGACACATTTTGTATACATATGGAACTAACCAATCATTAGACAGAGGGATATGTGACAAAAACATCTGTAAATAGCTCTTGCACTGCTGTTAGTACTTATTCCCTATAAGAGATAGAAACAAATTGAACGTTTATTCTGATTTGTACAGGTCTACCAAAGACAACAGTTCACCAGGGCAATAGCATGTGTAAAATGAGTGCAGAAAAGGTATTATTACATAATTCCCCATTGCTTACTACAAGGCCACAGTAGAGGGCGCCAACAAGTGTTAATTGGCACAAATGGTATCTGCATCAGTGTTTCTTGCACCTTTTGCACAGGGCTCCATTACTCCAAAACCCTGGCAATATATAGCTTCACACTTGTCAGTGAGTTGGAACAGATAGTGTTGGCATGAGTTAGGCAAGGCTATGCTGCGCGCTTTATAAAATTTGTGAGTACTATTTGTGTGTAAACTAGAGAAGAACGAGCTGAATTAGTGTTAGGTGTTTCCAATTTGGACCGGAACGATATCTTTGAAAGGCAGCCTTATAATTAAAAGTAAAACTTTTATAAGCAAAACAATCCACATAATCAAGAGTGCTTATTTCAAATATATAGTAAAAAAGTAGTAAATAAGTATGTAAATTTACTAAAATGTTTGTCACATTATTTTTCCAAAACAAACCCTTAGGTTCGTATTTTGGCTGTAGTATGCAATTGAAGCTTTTGTTGCATAAATAACACCTGACAAACATTACCGTGCATATGCATACATATTTACATCATATTTGAAATGAGAATTTGTCTATAACCTGAATGGATTGCTTTTAGTGTGGCAAGAATTCTTTTTATTGTGGTTTTTTGCACTCACCAAATACTCCGTGGCAGCTGGTGCTACTCCTGACAACAATACAGCAAATGACAACAGGAGTAGAACCCATGGACCAGGTTGAGATCTGGGTGAGCAAGCGAAAATTAGCAACAATGTCTCAACTGGATTCAATGAGGAAGGCAGATACATGTGTATGTACAAAACATTACAAAAAGGAAAAAAAGGGAGACTCCTGATGGTTTGTTCAAAAGTGCTCATGGCATCATACATCATATATTTGAAAACACAGTTTATACAGAACAGTTATATCAGCCCTGTGAGCCATATTTGCGAAGGCAACTCAAAGGTACTTGGTGCACGTTGTGCTTGTGACACAATGAGTGACGGCGCAAGTGACAAGCGACAAAAACAGCGAAAGGCGCAAGGTTGACAAAGTGATAAAAAATATATGTACAAGGATCAATGGTTAAACAAGAATAGACATTTACAGTGATTTGAACCTGGTTTTACATTTTTTATGATCCAAAGTAGAATGTGCGCCGTGAGCATTTTTGAACAAACCACCAGGAGTCTCCCTTTTTCCTTTTTGTAATGTTGTGTACATACACATGTATCTGCCTTCCTCATTGAATCCAGTTGAGACATTGTTGCTAATTTTCACTCCTGACAACAATGCACCACATGGATAACAATGGAAGCACTCCCTAGCAGGCGGACTGATTTAAGTAATAGGCAATTGCTTGACAGTGAGAGAGAAATGCTCCCCTGTGCTGTTCCAAAGTATGACTGACTGAGGGCCTGATTACGAGTTTCCAAACCCCTGGTGGAGGTGTATTGGCGGTCGTTGACCGCCGCACCAGTGGTCTGACCGCTGTATTACGAGTACGGTGGTCGGACCAGGATGAGATCGCTGCAACCGCCAGGGATCCGCGATCCCTGGAGGTGACACCATGGTGTGAGGCCGCAATTAGCTTGGTGGTGCCTCTGCGGCACCGCCAAGCATATTATGAGTTTCCTCACTGCGATCCTATCCACAGCGGTGAGTCCGCCATGGAAAGGGTGGTGGTGAGGAAAGGACCCCCTTGTGCCTCTGTGCAGGAGGGTGCATGCAAAGGAGCACATGTTGTGCCCCCTGTATGTGTGCACCCCATGTTCCTGCACGTAACGAAATGCACAGCATTGTGCATTTCGGTCAGTGCAGGAACGAGCTTTGGCGCTCCCATTGCGGTGCCTTTTTGAAAGGCACTGCCATTGGAACGCCAAAGGAATGCCCGCCAGACTACGAGGAAACGCAGATTCTGGCGGGCGGCCAGCTGCCCTGCTCCCACACCACCAAACTCATAATCGGACCCTGAGTCCCAAAGAAATAGTTGAAGGGGGCTGAATAACAAACACTGACCCTAATTACTGATCTTATGCTCGCCCTTTATATTTGTATTGTCCAAAGATGCCAGGAAGACAGCTCCGGCTGTCACGTGGGACCGAACAAATGTCACCCAGACAGCTGAAGCTGTGAAGCTAAACTCAGAAACAGCTATGGACACGTGTCTTTGCTTGATAGTCCAGGGCGACCTCGAGCCTATGAGAGTCAGACACTGGGCTGGAGCCAGGCTTGAACCTGCATTCACTCATCCAAGTTTAGTTGAAATGCAGAGTTTATGCACTGGGCTACATTTACCTTACACTGAGGTAAATAATGAAAAGTCATATACACAGACTCGTTAAATGCATGCATATTATGAGCTATTTCATGTATATACATAAGCTATATATAGAGAAAGGTACATTGAATAGCTGCAGAAAACCCCGAAGCATAAGAGCACAGGCATGTCAGTGGGTAGCCAAGACACAAATCTCCAATACTACATTACTAGACATTAAGCCTTTTTCCTCCTAAGTCCTTAAAAGGGGACATGTGTCTTTCAGACACTTTTTGTCTTTTTTCCTGCGCTGGTATAAGTGATGTCTTTCTCAAGTGTGAAGAGTTTAGATAGGGTTCACAGATGCTTGATATCACCTTTTGTTTTCTTTGGATTAAAAAGAGGCTTGTGCAAACCTCAAAACACTGAACGACACGAGGTGCAAGTGATTCTTCAAGTAAGTAAACGCGGTGGCTAGCGATTCAGAAACAATACATACCGGGAGTCGATTGTACAAAGCACACAATGATTCAAAAGCTGCTGAGCTGAAGGTAAACACACAGTAATCTCTGAGCCAACAGGGTACAAAATGGGAACAAAAAACTTTCCCTCTGCCCCGGCACACAAAATACATGTTTAGTGTGTATGTGTCTGCTGGGAGATACCCGAAGGCAAAAAGGAGAAACAAAAATCAATGTGAGGTGCGAAAGATAACCCACAGCCATTTTATATTTACTCTGAGTTTAACCTGGCTTCCAGGCTGATGTAAGCAAAGCCAGTCCCACAGCGCCATCGCTCTTGTCAGACACTTGGCGCTATAAGGTCAGCAACAGTTGAACAAAATGTGTTAATCTGTACTTGTAGATTTACACCTAAATTTGGAGTAGATTTCTCAAAACGTTCCAGGATTACACTTGGGAAATCTGACAGCCATCATTTACCAGGAGTATTCATGTTCAAGTTCAAGTTAGGAATTTGTATAGCGCACTACTCACCTAGAGGATCTCAAGGCGCTTGAGGGAGGGTGTGTGCATTACTTATCGAATAGCCAGGTTTTAGCTGCTTTCTGAAGGAGAGGTGGTTCTGTGAAAGGCGGAGGTGAGTGGGGAGAGAATTCCAGGTTTTGGCCGCTAAGTAGGAGAAGGATCTTCCTCCCATGGTGGATCTGTGGATGCGCGGAATTACGGCGAGGGCTTGATTGGATGATCGTAGTTGGCAGGTGGGTGTGTAGAAGGTCAGTCGTGTGTTGAGGCATTCGGGTCCTAGGTCGTAGAGGGCCTTGTGTGCGTGGGTGAGGAGATGAAATGTTATTCTCTTGTTGACGGGAAGCCAGTGGAGGTCTTTCAGTTGACCGGAAATGTGAGCTTGACGGGGGATGTTCAATATGAGTCTGGCTGAGGCGTTTTGGATACGTTGGAGTTTTTTCTGTAGTTTGGCTGAGGTTCCGGCGTAGAGGTTATTTCCATAATCCAGTCGGCTAGTGACCAGTGCCTGGGTGACTGTCTTTCTTGTTTCGGTGGGGATCCAACTGAAGATTTTTTTGAGCATGCGAAGGATGTTGAAGCATGAAGATGAGACGGCGTTGACTTGTCTGGTCATCGAGAGGGAGGAGTCTAGGATGAAGCCAAGGTTACGTGCGTGATCTGTTGGTATGGGTGCTGTACCCAGGGCCGGTGGCCACCATGAGTCTTCCCAGGCAGAGGGGGATGATCCTAAACGGCTGTTCTTCATCCATTCGGCTACTTCTTTCATTCCTTCGTGTAGATTGGTTTTGGCGGTGTTGGGTCTTTGGTGAGGGAGAGGATCAGCTGGGTGTCGTCTGCGTAGGAGATGATGTTGAGGTTGTGTTGTCGCGCGATGGATGTGAGGGGACTCATGTAAACGTTGAAGAGGGTGGGACTGAGTGATGATCCTTGTGGTACGCCGCAGATGATTTCGGTGGCTTCTGATTTGAATGGGGGAGGCGGACTCTCTGCGTTCTCCCGGCGAGGAACGAGATGATCCATTCCAGAGCTTTTCCTTGTATTCCAACGTTGCTGAGGCGTTGTATGAGGGTGCTATGACAGACTGTGTCGAAAGCGGCGGAGAGGTCAAGTAGGATGAGGGCAACTGTTTCTCCGTTGTCCAGTAGTGTTCGGATGTCGTCTGTAGCTGCGATGAGGGCAGTTTCAGTGCTGTGTTTGGCTCGGAAGCCGGACTGTGAGGGGTCGAGGGAATTGTTGGATTCAAGGAAGGTGGCAAGCTGACTATTGACGGTCTTCTCAATGACTTTGGCAGGGAATGGGAGGAGTGAGATGGGGCGGTAGTTCTTAAGTTCAGAGGGGTCTGCTGTGGGTTTCTTCAGAAGGCGCTGAGTTTGGCATGTTTCCAGCTTTCTGGGAAGGTAGCGGAGTTGAAGGAACAGTTGATGATATCGCGGAGATGGGGTGCGATGATGGAGTCTGCTTTGTTGAAAATGTGGTGGGGACATGGGTCGGTAAGCGATCCTGAGTGGATGGAGTTCATCAGGCGGATGGTGTCTTCAGTAGTGACTGGGTTCCAGGCGCAAAGGTTGTGAGGGTGCTGTTTTGTTTCGGAGGTGGGTGGAGTGGACTGTTCTTCGGACTGGTTTTCAAAGCTGTTATGTATGTCGGCGATTTTGTTGTGGAAGAAAGAGGATAAAGAGTTGCAGAGGTCTTGGGAGGGAGTGATGTTGTTGGTGCCAGCGGTGGGGTTGGTAAATTCTTTGACGATGTTGAATAGTTCCTTGCTGTTGTGGGCGTTGTTGTCGAGTCGATCCTTGAATGCTGATTTCTTGGTGGATCGGATCCATTGGTGGTGTTTGCGGGTGGCATCCTTGAAGGTGGTCAGGTTGTCAGTGGTTGAGTTTTTTCTCCAGGTTTTCTCGAGAGTACGACATAACTTCTTGGATTTCTTAAGGTCATTGTTGAACCAGGGGGCCTTTTTGCTACCTTGTTTGATCTGGTGGTTTTTCAAGGGTGCTAATTCGTCAGCGCTGTGGGTGATCCATTGTGTGAGTTTGGTGGCAGCTTGGTTTGGGTCCAATGATATGGCAGGAGGGTTTTGGTTAAGCGATGTGAAGAGTTGGTCGGTGGTGATTTTGTTCCAGTTTCTTCAAGGAATAGGTTGTGGGGGGTTCTGGATCGAGGTCTTTTTGTAGCTGAAGTGAACGCAGCTGTGGTCCGTCCAATGGAGAGCTGTGGTGTGATCGAAGGAGATGTGTTTGCTGGAGGTGAAGATCGGGTCGAGCGTGTGTCCGGCAGGTGGGTGGGGGTGTCAACAAGTTGTTTGAGTCCGAGATTGGCCAAGTTGTCCAGAAGGGTGGTGGTGTTGCTGTTGTTTTTCTTTTCCAGGTGGAAGTTGAGGTCTCCCAGTAGAATGTAGTTCTCGGAGGTGAGGGCATGTGGGCTGACGAAGTCAGTGATGTCTTCATTGAATTGTGTGCGGGTTCCTGGTGGTCTGTTGATGAGGGTGCCTCTAAGTGTGGTCTTGGGGTCGGTGTGGATCTGGAAGTGGAGGTGTTCGGCGGAGGCGAGGTTATCGTCGGAGCTGGTCGTGATTCAGATGGTGTTCTTATGGACGATGGCGATGCCTCCTCCTGTTTGGTTGGTGCGGTCTTTTCGGATGATCTTGTAAGCGTCCGGGATGGCTCTGGCGATGTCGGGCGCTGATGAGGCGTTCATCCAGGTTTCTGTAAGGAAGGCGACGTCCGGCGATGTAGTGTCCAGTAGGTCCCAGAGTTCAGTGGCGTGTCTGTGGATAGAGCGGGTGTTCAGCAGGAAGCACTTCAGGTGGTTAGATTCAAAGTTGTGTTTGGAGTTAGTGGATTTGGTGTGGGTCCTGATGCAGGCGAACTTGCAGGATTGGCAGGCGAAGGGTCCATGGCTGTGTCCTGGGGCAGCTTCGCAGCATTGTGGTGTGCGTCCGGGGTTAAGGGCGAAGAGGGTAGCGGCGTCATACGATATGCGGGTGGAGTGGGTTTTGCGAGGGTCAGGGGGTCTGGCGCTGGGCATGGTCCAGGCGCGGACAGGCGTAGACGGGCTTACCTTTGGCGCACCTTCGGCGCGCATGGGGCGCGACCGCTGCGCGTGAACGCTGCTCGCAAAAGCATCTGTCATATATGGATAGTGGAGGGGGCGGGGGCGAGGGAGGGTCAGCTGGGAGGCGGGAGCGGGGAGGAGGGACGGGCCAGGAGTGGTCACAACAACAAAATGGCTGCAAACAGAAAGCGAAACAGGGGCACAGCCGAAGTAAGGCAATGATCTGGGCAGTGGTAGCGGCACAAGCAGGCACAAATAAATGCTATTTCAGGCGATGCGAGCAGTGCTAAATTAACACCAATGAGCACGGAAAATTAATTATCAGGCTACAATAATATCCCAGCAATTCAGCGCAAATGAGCACAATTGAAAATGAGCAGGCTACGATACCAGGCGCTATGTCAAGCAATGCGATCTCAATTGCAGGAGATATCAGGCAGCAAGGAGGGGAAGCGCTGTGTCAGGGTGCGTGGGGAGCGACCGCTTCGAGGCAAGCCCAGATGGTCACAGCGTCACCTTGGATGGCGCGAGCCTTCTCTATCAGTGGGAGGGAGGGTCAGCTGGGAGGCGGGAGCGGGGAGGAGAGACGGGCCAGGAGTGGTCACAACAACAAAATGGCTGCAAACAGAAAGCGAAACAGGGACACAGCCGAAGTAAGGCAATGATCTGGGCAGTGGTAGCGGCACAAGCAGGCACAAATAAATGCTATTGCAGGTGATGCGAGCAGTGCTAAATTAACACCAATGAGCACGAAAAATTAATTATCAGGCTACAATAATATCCCAGCAATGCAGCGCAAATGAGCACAATTGAAAATGAGCAGGCTACGATACCAGGCGCTATGTCAAGCAATGCGATCTCAATTGCAGGCAATATCAGGCAGCAAGGAGGAGAAGCGCTGTGTCAGGGAGCGTGGGGAGCGACCGCAAACACCATTAGGGCTATTTGCAAAGGCAAGATAAACTTGTGAGTGATATACACATGGAAATATATTTCACTTTTGAGTACCTTTACAACTTTTGGCTATTCACAAAATCGGAGGGTAAAGTTACTCAAAAGTGTAGACTTCCCGCCTCATGATGAAACGGAGGCAGAGCCTAATTTACAACTGTAAGTTACTACCAAAAACACAGTAGTAAGTCTGGCACTGTACATGGCCAACCATTGGTAGCGCTATACCCTCCCATAGAAAAGAATGGAGGCAGGGACCCAAATGTAAACCACCCGCTAGGAAATAATGTTGATTTAAATAAAATATTTCAAATAGTTAAAATATAAATGCATATAATCTAATGTTAAAAACTATAGAAACATATTACTAATTTTAATGTAATTCTAGCATATTGTATTAGCTTTTTTAGTATGTAACTATTGATGGGAAATACATTATATAGAATATATGTTCATTCTTTTTATTTAATTCTATACATCACAATCATTGATTATTATTACATAATACAAAATGTAATTCTTTTTACTTTAGTTGGAACTATATTTTTAGTTTACCTTTGAGAAAAATATTTATATGTAAGTGTAATTTTTTTAAGATAAGACATTGTAGCACATGGACTTCACACCCAAGCACATTCAACATTAATCATTCAGTCATGAAATAACTTTTAAAAAACACATAACAAATATGATAGTGAGGCAAATTCACAGACTTTGCTAATGTTGGAAGGATATCAGGTAAAAATCATTATTGATAATGGATTGGAAAACCTCACCCACATTCTTGTGGCATGCTGTCCCACCCTGATACAGTAGTATTATCAGGGCGGCCTTGACCTCGCTATGAGAGAGTTTAAGCTAAAGGATCAAGGATAAACAAGGGATCCAAAGTGCTCGTAAAATTACCTCCTTATTAAACATTACACCAAGTAGGATTAAAATATGATGACATTTGAGAAATTATGTCTCAATCATCCTATAAGCTGCCAATAGGTTTAGGCCCATAAAATTTCTGGCCTTTATCAGGGCGTATCCAAGCCTGGCAACATTTACCTACCTGTGTATGTTTAAAAGGTAAGCGTAAATCTTACCCTTGGCCTAATAGTCTGTCTACCAATCTTACTTGGGGAGTAGAAGCCCAGTTGCCTCAGCAGCGGTAGACACCTTCTGTATTCACACATTTGAAGAGAGTTCCACATAGTACCTGGTATGTCGCCCGTGAGCCAAACAAATGTCCTGATGAAGGCCCGATACCTGGTACAGGCTATTTTATGGCTACAGGGTAGGATTAAAATAACCACAAGTGAAATGAAAATTGAGAACTGATGTCTCAATCATCCTGGCAGATGTCAGCATGTTTCGGTCCATACAATAGAAAATATATTCTGCCACCTAAACCTGATTGTCATATGCTTGCAATACATATTGTAAATTTAAAATACATCATTTGATGTGGCTGTTTTACTAGTGTTTTTTTATTAAATAATAAACTTTTAAGTGGTACCTTCCATTTTGTTATTATTTGTAAAGGAAATGAGAATAAATCACCACTGTAAAATAATTGCTGGAAAATAAGTCACATTTTAACTGGCCACCTGAAGTGAAGATAGCCTATATAGGCAGTTTTTAAAGTTGCTATACATCAATAAAATAAAATGGACACTTTGAGCCAGTTCTGTCATCGAAAATAAAGGGACTATTGAAGTGAACGGTGCGCACAGGCTTTGTACAGTCGCTCAAAGAACAGGTAGCCAATGGGGACGAGGGCTGATCCACTGGCCGCGTGCTGTAGGTTGTAATTGGCCGAGCAAAATGTGATTGACGGGCCATTGGATTAAGCCCGCTGCCCACAGGCCCCTCTGTGTATGTAAAATGTGTATGGTTTTTTGGGGAAAACAATAGTCTGGTAATACAGTTAATAATGTCCTAAACGCCAGACCTAAAAAGTGGACTGTAATGGAAAGTAGATAAAGATGGCACCACGGCAGTTGTTTCTCCCATTGTTTTGCTCATGGTGCCTGTTAGATGAGCAACTAATGTATCATTATCATAATAGATACAAATATATTTTATTTTAGCATTATTAATATTGTTATTATAATTTTAGATGGCTGTATCGTTTTAATAATTCACTTTAATGCTATTATTATTATGATTAATATATTACTTTTGGTTGACTGATTTTCATATAAGTTTGCTCAAGAAAAATAAAACTCAAATTGAAACCGATTAAGACATCATGTCATGAATGGGCTATTATTTAGTGAGGAGGAGATAATAATTATTTTTTGGTGGGCGGGTTTCTAAAGCAGATGCGGGTCAATATTCGAAATTAAACGACCATGAAAATGAAAAGGAAGACAATTTTTAAATGCACACTGTTCCTGCGCCCATTTCTGTTAGGATAATTGCACTGCCTACTTCATAAATGAAATTATTGACAGTAAATGCACCGAAGAGCGCTGGTGCTATCTGTAGCCCATGTACATTTAAATTTAGTGTTTTTAATGCCGTTTTATTACTAAACAAATGTAATTTCCTGAACTCCAACAAAATCGAAGCACTGCAGCACCAGGCCACCCGGAGTGATTGACGTAGAATTGCAATTTACAAAAATGATTTTCTATCCTCGAATGTGGATTCATTTTACAACTACAGTGGAGAGAAAGTATTGATCGTGCACACAATCAAGTCGAGCTTCCTCTGTTCATCTGCATGTCCTTCCCATTGAGGTAATCAATTTCAGTCTCACAGGAAATGGGGCTTTACATTTCAGAGACCCCCTCTCTGAAACAGGTCTCTTTGGGTTCTTCTTTTAAGATTCTCTTTGTGCAGATCTTGGCCCGGAGAGCTTCGAGGCGCTCTTTATCGAGTTCAAGAGAAAAGCTCAATGCCTTAAGGGCGCAGTTCAATTTCGGTGATATGTGGAAAATTAATTTGCTGGCTCCAGCTATGATGGTTAACCCGGGTATTTGGTGTAATTTCAAATGTTTGAAAAGGTAAACTTTAATCTAAGGCACACGTCTTAAATACTGAATCATAAAAAGCAAAATTACCTCGATTTGCAAAAGCAGAACACAATGGTCATTTTACATTTTTGTTAATATGTGTTTTTTTTAAATCTTAGAATTCAAGCACTTTTCACCAAGCTAAACCATATACTAAATACAGTATTAGAGCCACCAGGATGTAGTCAAAGCTGCCTGTGCAGTTACTTTCTTTTAAAGGGGAGGTGGCCTCCAATGTCAGACCTATTAACACACATAGTAGATATTTGTTCAAACTACTATGTCGCACTGGTTTTATTGATTTGGAAGTAGAGAGGTACCAATTATAACTACTTTTCCTCTTTTCTCTCCAATTTTATTCCTTTTTCTGGCACTTCTATATTTTCTTTTTTGCACTTATATTCACACCCTGTTTACCAGTTGTCACCATATGCCCATACACCTTCTAACTCACTGGGACACACACAATTTTTAAAATAAAGAAAATGTCTTCAACAATGGTTGGTAACATCTCCTTCCTGGTGTGAAGGATCCCAGATGATGATAAGGGCGTCCTCGGTCGATAACTGATGGGTATTTTTTCACACTCAGAAAGTACCCTGGTGACCATTAGTGTCATATCTTTTTCACACATACATATATTTTTTCTAAATGTGTGCTTGCATTCAACATTCTCTGTAGGTGAGGTAGTTACTTAGTCACTATTCTACTTCTTGTTTGTGACCCACAGATACTTTATGTATTGTTAAATTGTTCTGTTCAGGGGTCGTAGCTGTGATAGGTCGGTAAACATCCCCATGGGCCCTCCCATCACCGTTTGTGTCAAGAACTTGTCCATCCCAACACTGACCCTAACTCCTTGTACCATTGTTAAGGAAGTCAGCTGGACGGCAGAAGTGTTTTCATTTGTTATGGGAGAGACCATGAGGTGGGGTACAGACCATTTCTCACCTTCTTCCTCTGTGATTGATCTTTCGTTACTATCTAGGGGTTGAACAATGCTTTTAAAATCACTTGCAACAATGTGAGGTCTTAGTTATGGACTCATGTCCCTGTGTAGCTCACATTTCTTAAACATTTCAGATTCACCTCTCCCTAAAACAGTTCGAATGTAGATGTTATAGTTATTAAATCTATGTCTCCCAGTTAGTGACTCCACCTGTTCTAGCCCTGAATTCCATGTGATGGGGGGTGCTGGTGTGTGGCCTAGATGTGATATTGTGTCGGTTAGTGTGCAAGTGGCCTGATGGATCCAAGAGTTTCAGGAAAAACTCGTGGGTAGGTCCAACTCAAAAAGCCCATTTACCAGCTTCACACTTTTTAGCCTTAATTCAACATAAACAAAAAGATTTGCATTGGGAGACATCTATGGATAGCGCCTAGGCAACAAAATATCAGAGCTTAACACTGAACGGCATTTACGGACTGATAGAATCCAATGGATGCATTTGTTAATCAGGGAGTCTTCGTCCTCTCTACCATGAGAGGAGGTTTTAGCTACATTTACCTTAAAAGCAGAATGCAGCTCAACTTCACAACTTTATTTTTATGTAGAGTGTTTTATAAAGTGAGCACATGACCTAAGTGTATCAGTGTGCTCTACATAGGGTTGATTGAACAAAAAGATAGGCATAGACAAGTACAACAAAAGTAAAAAAGACACATTAGGCTGTTGCAACAGATATCACAATAAACGTCCCTCATCCCATTAATATTCCATTAATAGGCACTGATCTAGCTTCTTCATGGTGGGTATTTTGCTGCTGCTCTGAAATGATTCAGATCAGGTACCCAGGAGAGCAATGTTTTAGTAGGGTTCTCCTGTAAACAAAGTGCTTATGACAAATCTAGAAATTGCTGACATTGTGATGTCCTTTGCGCCCTGGGGAGGGGCTCTCCAAAAGTCAATGAAAGGAATCTATTCAGTTTTTTCACCTCTTTTTTGAAAAAGTGGGTCGATGGGTTTGAACGCACTTTGGGTGGTAAGGATTTTCATATCCTTGGTGCCGACCTGGAGAAGGAGCGTGTGTATGTTTTTTGTTTTCAGAATCTAGGAGGTTCAAGCCTGAGAGAGTTTACACTTCTTAGATAGTGGCTGCCACCGTAGATGCAAATCTTTTCTGCCATGTAACTTGGCTTGTTAAAATGTAATGCTTAGTGTGTAAGGCAGACAATTTTCCGTTGGGTTCTTGGTTCGAGGGGAAGCCAGTCTAGATACCTAAGCGATGGGGTGATGTGGTCAAAGCATCTAGTTCCTGTTACCAGTATTGCTGCAGCATTATGGGTCTCTTTGAGTGGAGCTGTTCTCGCGTTGGGCAGACCTGACAGGGTTGTAGTGTGGAGACCACTTGTGATTGCACCGCTTGTTTGAAGTCTGTAGGTGGCAGAAATGGTTTCAATTTCTTCAATAATCTAAGTTGGAATGACCCTCTGTGCGTGGTAGAACTGATGGGAGCTATCATGTTTAGATTCTTGTCTGGTGTTATTCCAAAGGATTTCGTGGAGTCAATAATGGTAGGTTTGCAATTGAGGGCGCTTAGGTGCTTGAGCCAATCTTGGAAGAGTGTGGAGCTCTTCTGCGGCGAGAAAAGAAGAAATTCTATTTTCAGAGAGTTCAGCTTGAGGTAGTTTTGAGAGAGCCAGGATGGAGTTTTGACTGGAGTGTTACTTAGTTGAATCATGATGTCATCTAGGGACGATATTTTTAAGTATAGTTGTGTCGAGTTACCTAGTCCTTTTGCTTTGCGAGCAATTCTGCTGGAAGGAAGCGAACCATGGGGCACTTTCCCAGGCAACCACATTCTGTTTTCTAGTACTTTTAGTAGGATGTTGTGGTTGATCGTGTCAAACGCCGATGAGAGGTCTAGGAGGATGATTAGGTAAGAGTTGTTGTCTAGTATCTTAAGAGTGTTGTCCGTTATGTGAACAATGGCTGATTCAGTGCTGTGTCCTATTCTAAATCCTGATTGAAATTTGTTGAGCAGATTGCATTGGTCAATGTGCTGGCTCAGTTGGGTGTGCACACATTTTTCCAGTAATTTTGCTGAAAAGGGGATATTTGAAATGGGGCGAAAGTTGCTCAGGATTTTAGGGTCAGCACACTTTTTTCAAGAGGAGCATCACTTGCCCAGTGTTCCGGCATTCTGGGATACTGCCTTGTTTTAGCGATGAGTTTATATTCTTCATTATTATAGGTTCCTTTACGGGCACATGTATCAACCCTTAAAAAATTCGCAAAAACAGCAAATCGCAAAAATAGCCCATTTGCGATCGCAAACCACCCTGCAGCAATGCATGAACGAAAATATAGCGAAAACACATGTTTTCGCTAAAATAAGAAATCACAAATAATTCTGAGAATTGGATTGCGATTCTGTAATTGCGTCTCCCAATTAGCGATTCACAATTAAATAATCGCAATTCAATGCATGAAAAATCACAAATTGCGATTTCCTTTGAAAATCGTAATTTAGCAAGTGCAAACATAACCTGGTGATAATCATGAGTGCAAATCACATACAACTAAAATTCTACAGAAACTTACTTAAACACACCCAGAATGCCCCTGAACATCTCACAATGGCAGCGCTTTACCTGATGGTGAGGAGGATGAGGCTCCAGGCTGTAGCACACAGAGAGAGGAGAATACAGGAGCGCATCTTCAGAGTCTGCATTACATTGCTAGGACAAACAGAAGAGGAGATATACGACAAGTATAGGCTCAATGCTGCAATGATAATTGATTTAATCAATTAATTGGATCCCATTTTGCAACGTCAGACACGTAGGACCAATGCAATACCCAAACATGTGCAGCTACTATGTTGCTTGCACCTACTAGCGTCAGGCAGTTTTCAGGGGGTCATAGCAGTAGCTGGAGGTGTGTCTCAAAGCGCACTTTCACGTTTCTAGAAAGCATTCCTTAATGCCATAATGTCCCAGATCAACTCCCACATTAGCTGTCCCACAACCGCACATGACCTGACCAAGACCAAACAGGAATTTTATCAGATAGCCCGTTTCCCACAAGTCTTAGATTACATTGATTGTACCCATGTAGCAATATGTCTCCCTGCAGGTAATGAATACATATATAGGAATATGAAGTGTTTTCTTTCCCTAAACATACAGGTGGTATGCAATGCACAACACATAATAACTGACATTGTGGATCAATAACCAGGAAGCGCCCATGATTCCTATACATTCCGCCAGAGTGGCATACACACTCATCTTGTCAGGGGGGAATTTGGAGAGGGACATCTGCTTGGTAAACATGTGTTATTAATTCTCACAGACATTGTACGCATGCCAATGCATTCCCGCCACTGACCTTTTGCTTACTTCCATGTAGGTGACAGCACATACGCCATGCGGAATTACATCATGACCTAAATCCTACAACTCCCAATGAGCAGAGGTACAATGTTGCGCATATTTCCACCCGGAACATAATTGAGCGCACGTTTGGGCTGTTAAAGAGCTGCTTCAGATGCCTACACAAAACAGGCGGAGCATTACAATACAAACCAGAACAATGCTTCAGATAGTGGCTGCATGTGCCATATTACACAACATTGCAACAAGGGGAGGCATTCCTAAATAGGTGTCTGACAGCGAGTCAGATGACGACAACCAGCAAGGGCCACACTGACGTGCAGCACATGGGGCAGGCTCAGTAGAAGGGTGCAGGAGACGCACAGAAATTACACAAAATTATTTCTGAGGTGAGTAGTGATGAGACAATAGATGGCTATTTCAATCAAAGTTTGTTTATCCCAAATTAAAACGATTTTAGTGTTGAAGCACACATATCAGGTGCCCAGTAGCACAGAAATAGCATTACCGTCCCCCCAAAATTTTAAATTATATTATGACTTGAAAGTCAGACTCAACTGTTGTCTTCGTCAATGGTTACCTCACCATATCTGAATGTCTGTGGACATGTCAGTCTATCTCTTCCTCCCACGCACACCCAGTCGCCTTTCGGCTGCTGCATCTTCATCCCTCATGTTGGCTATGGAGGGTGCACTGCTGTGAGTGTTGTGCTTTCTTGCAGTGGTGACAGACATTAACAGGCTGCTGAGGTTTGAGGCCCCTTCACTCCCCTCTTCTACCGTCACATTGTTAGACCCAACTGTGGCAGCAAGCATTTGTTACCTGGCCCAGTGCCTTGGCCACATCCCCACTCCAATGGGACATCTCAGACTGCATTGTGTCAGACCTATGTGCCAGCAGTGCAGTGTTGGTGGCCAGCCTATTGTTTGATTTAGCATATATGTGCATGTGCTGCACCAACTGGCGATGGTGTCTCGTCTGTGACGCAGGTCCCTCCTTCATCACCCTGGTCAGTTCCCTCACAAAATTTGTCAGAACAGCAATGTTGTCTGACATCTTTCCAATTTGTGCCTGCACTGACCACATGTTTTTTGCCTGCAGGGACTGCACCCGGAGCATCTGGCCCTCCAGACCACCCCAGACATCAATGGGTTGGTCCTCTTGCCGTGTGTATTGTCACCTCGCACTTCGCCGCCGGATTCGGACTGTGCTAATACGGACCTGTGCTTGGGCTGTCGGCATGGGTGTTCCGTGAGCCTGGTTGGTCTCTGGTGTTACATGTGCCACATTCTCTGTTGACATAGTCTGCAGTGGTGCAACTGTTGCCCTGCGTGTAGTAGGAACATGGGACTGTTGCTGTGGTACCACAGGTGTGTTCATCTCATTTGATTTGATTTGATTATAGGATTTATGGAGTGCACGATTGCCCGCGGGCGGGCGTCTCATCTACAGCCGTAGTATCCTGTGTGACCATGCAGTCACTGTCCTCTGCCTCTCCTTGTTCTGCATCTGTGATGTTAAACAGTGCAAATCAGCATTCATTTATGTCTGTGATGTAATGTCACAAAATCATTAATTTCCTGCAATTAAACATTTTGCTGTAACACTATTTTTGAGCCGTTTTATTTCTAATTGTGTGTTTGCCAAAGTACCTGCCTGGCCTGTCTGCATCTCCCAGAATGCACTATGATGTGTTTGAAAAATGTGGACTGGATTTGCATTACGGACACTTGTGTGGTATTGTTGTAATCGAATCTAGGCCCCTAGTGTAATTTTCCCAATTCATGCCCTTATATAGGTATACTTTATCATATCCTTATATAGGCATAGAAATCACTACCCTATTTGGACTGAGCCATACAGCCTAAATACGGCATGGCTACTTCCACTAGGTTCCGAGAATTAACAACGATTTCTTGGAAAAACCCGCCTTCAGAAGTTAGGAACTTCCCCCTGCTTGAATATTGAGTTCTCCAAGAACTCCTGGTGTTTTCCAAGAATTTAGCCTTTGAGTGACGATATTAAGTCCAAACATGCGTCAAACTCGGCACCTTCAAAGTATAAATATGCTCAAGTTTGCCCAGTCAAACACAGGGTGGTTTGGAGCAGATCGACTATCTACTTGCCCGATGCCCTGCAGCAGCAAGTGCCGAAGGAAGCCGACCCTCCAGATGACGCACTGAGAGGGACGCTGTCTTTTCTCTTGACGAGAAATCCAGCTCCAGTGTTTCCGGCTTACCCTTGCGGGTATCTGGGAAATCGAGTTCTAAGAGAGAGATACAAGACCTCCTTCATTCTAAAACCAAGGTACGGAGCTGATTAGACCTCTTAGAGAATTCTTGGAATAGATTCCTGGCAGAGAACTACTAAACTTAGACTACTCCTCACTTACTTCTTCCCTTGTACTAGACTTAGGTTAGGTACACCGGGGTAGGCGTATTTTAGAAGCACCAGTTGAGTACTTTTAGTCATTATTTATTACTGTATGTTTTTTATACATTTTATGCACTTTATGGCTTAAGAAACCATATCATGCTTTTACAGTACTACTTTATAATACTGTTTGTATTATATGCAGTGTACTTTATAACCAGTATTACGATTGTAGCAGTTCATTTCGAATGCTTGAGAAAGAAGACTGTTCAATAAATACTTTTATTGAAAAAGCCCGTCTCTCTATTTCTCTGCATCTCTGTTGAAACGAAGCATGCACGATTGACTGAGTAAAATAGCTATCTATTGTTTCCGCGACTCTAGAGATTGATTTCTTATTCTTGGGAAACAAAGTTGTCATGTTTATGCGGTTGTCAGAAACTAATCCCTTCTTGTGAATTCGAGAAAGTTTCTAGTGACCTCTGAGCTAGCTGGCACTCACTATTAAGTTTAATATATTCGGTAGAGACCTAGTAGACCTCAGTCCTAGACCTCAGTCCTACGTCTAAACTACAGTATATATTATTCCAATGCGCACAGCCTATTGGGAATATAGGAACTACACTACAGTATTAAGGTGATGTGATACTTTTCATATGTATACCAATGGTCACTTGCATGTATCTTACCTTGAGACGTGCTGGCTGCTCCAGAGGTGTCCAGCTGCATCACCCCAACAACAGATTCAGGCTGGAGTGTTGACTCCGCCATGTGATCCATGGGTGTGTTCCCAGTCTGTGTTGGTGTTCCCCCTCCTGTCTGCCTGGCTTCCTTCAGCCTCTCGGCAATCCTTTCTTTAGCACGACTGCGCAGGTTGTACCATCACTTTTTTAATTCATCAATGGAGCGGTGTGTGACCCCCACAGCATTTACTTTATTTTGGATCCGGATCCAGATTTTCCTTTTTTCGTGCTCAGGTACTTTCATGGGCAATTTGCCAAACTGCTTGTCATGGCTGTTGACCACATCCTCAATTAGTGTCTCTATTTCATTCTCTGAGAATTTCATTTTGCACTTCCTGGCTGTTTTACTGCCCTCTGCTGTGGTTGCATCCATTTTGGACAAAGAACAGGTGTTGCTCATAGGTTTTCTTTCACTTCTGTTCAGCTCCTGCAGTCAGCTTCTTCCTCTCACTATGACTGTGCACTGAATGAGGCTTGGGCTGACTGACTTCCTGGTTGTGATGTCATCAGTATGCATCAACCGTGCAACTTCGCAATTAGAGATCTCACAATTTGCAATATCGCAATTAGCGATTTTGCTACTTGCGACTTTGCAAATGGCGATTTTGCTACTTGCGATATCGCAAATTGCAATTGCGATTTCTTGCGAATAGCAAAATATTCACAAAAATTATGGTACATGTCTATTTGCGATTGCTTATTTTTTGCTAATAGGAAATCGCAAATTTCTATTTTGATGCATGTGCCTGTTAGTGTTGTGGAGGGGATGGGGTCGTTGAAATGAGTTGTTTTTTATAGAAAGTAAGATCTTGTGGACCTCTTCAACAGTTAGTGTTTTGAACTCACTCCAGACAGCTTGATTTTTGGTCTTGGAGGATGGTTCATCATTGGCTCCAGCACCTAGTATGTAGGGTCATTGACTATATTATCTTGTGAACTATGTTTGTCGGTTGCAATGTCCTTTTTGATTTCTAAGTTCTTTTAATTGAAAAATGAAGAGAACGCTTCACATTTTCCCACTGCGTTACCACTGAGCTTGCGTTCATTGTTTGCCCTAGTTTGTTGGTGACAATTTCAAACAGTCGTCTTGGGCGATTCCTTGCACTTTCTTGTTCTGAAGTACGATGCTTTGGCTTCCCAGATGCAGTTTTTGTAGCTATTTAGTGTGATTAGAAGTAATGTTGAGGGTTCCTGTATCCATCTTCGCTCTGCATGTCTAAAACTTCTCTTTTCCTCATTCAGGCTTTGACTGTACCAAGGTTGGGATGGCTTGATTCTTTGGTTCTTGAGTCTCAGAGGGGCTACTGCCTCCATTACATTTGATATTGTTTGGTTGTAGTGTTCGGTTAATTCAAACACATTCTGGGTTGTTGCTGGAGGAATGAGTTTTTTTGCATAATTCTGTCAGTTTCACCTTATCCATATTTTTGGTATCTCTGACCCAGTATTTTTGTTTAGTTACTTGCCCTTTGGTTGTCTGTGTGTGTGTAATTAGGTGCAATAATATTGAGTAATGATCAGACCAGTCGTTGGGTGTGATTGAGTCTATTGGCAATGCCCCTTTTCTGAATGATTGCAAACCCTCGGTCGAGGTGTTGAATGGTGTAGTTTGGAGAAACGAGTAAGTCAAGCATTGTTGTTAGCCATCGATTTAGCCTGGTTTCTTTCATGAAAAGAATATCTGCAGTTGAGTAACCTGCATTTAGTGGTCGGGTTTTCAGAAGGACAAGTTCTCCCCGCTCAGGGCCCCAGCTGGTTGAGGACAGGTATCTTGAATGTGCTTCTTAAACACCTACCCAAGAGCTTCCTCTGAAAGGTGTCTTGGTGTGAGCAAGCTCCTTAATCCCTTAATCTGGGTGGTGGGTCACTATTGCCCACAGGTGGGTCCTGCAGGGTCAACGTCCTCTTATGTAACTTGGGATCCTTCGTGTTTGTTGCAAGGGAAGGTAACAGCAGTGGTGTTTTTGCCCGTGAGAGTGAGCACCGTCTCCCACTCCCTGCTAGTGCAGTGTGCAGTTCAGCAATCTCTCTATGTTGCAAACAATCCCTCTTGGGCTGCACATGAGAGACATGGAGAATCCTTACTATACTCATAGGTCATTGACTCTGCTAGTTAGGGAGGCCACCAACGCTTTCAGCTTGATAACCTCCTCTTTAAACATTCTTCTGTGGCATTGGAGACTACTGCCTCAGCCAAGTCTTTCAGGATAAGCATGCTTGTTCCTTCTTCCTTTGAGTCTTTCAGTCTTATCATGTCATAAAGAAGCAAATCTGATTTTCAAATCATTGTGAGCTCAAGTAGGATGCCAATGGATGCAACAGGGGAATGGAGGGACTTCCTAACTAGCAATCTTGTATTAGATAGATTCACGCTAATAGTGGTAGACTTCGCATTTAATTGTGCTGCAGTTATATGCATTGACATGTTCTTAAATATACCAGGGATACTTGGTTTAGAGGGAAGAGAACCAGATACCTTGTCGCTGCTTAACATTGCTTCTACCTCCTCAATGTCTACATCAATCTCATTCAGTGTGCAACCCCTCCCGGCTTTTCTCAGCCCCTGCAAACGCTCTTCTGCCTTACGTTTTCCTATTTGTGCAAACTATTGCCTGACCATCAGAAGTTCCTCAGGGAGTTGCATAGACAACTTATAAAACAATGATAGAAGAAAGCTTTCAGAAACTGTTCAAACGGTATGTAACTGTTACCACGGATTTTTTAGCACGCAGTACCGTTACCACGGATCCATTACCACGCAGGATCCATTACCACGGATACCTTTACCACGCATTTTTTTACAACGCAGGTACTATTACAACGCATACCATTACATCGTAAATTTAGGTAAGTTTAAAGGTAAGTATTGGGGTATTTTTAGGTTTTAGGGCTGGGTTTGGGTTTTGGGGTACAGGGGTATTTTTAGGTTTTAGGGCAGGGTTTGGCTTTTGGGGTACAGGGGTATTTTTAGGTTTTAGGGTTGGGTTTGGGTTTTGGGGTACAGGGGTATTTTTAGGTTTTAGGGTTGGGTTTGGGTTTTGGGGTACAGGGGTATTTTTAAGTTTTATGGCTGGGTTTGGGTTTTGGGGTACAGGGGTATTTTTAGGTTTTAGGGTTGGGTTTGGGTTTTGGGGTACAGGGGTATTTTTAGGTTTTAGGGCTGGGTTTGTGTTTTGGGGTACAGGAGTATTTTTAGGTTTTAGGGTTGGGTTTGGGTTTTGGGGTACAGGGGTATTTTTAGGTTTTAGGGTTGGGTTTGGGTTTTGGGGTACAGGGGTATTTTTAGGTTTTAGGGTTGGGTTTGGGTTTTGGGGTACAGGGGTATTTTTAGGTTTTAGGGCTGGGTTTGGGTTTTGGGGTACAGGGGTATTTTTAGGTTTTAGGGTTGGGTTTGGGTTTTGGGGTACAGGGGTATTTTTAGGTTTTAGGGTTGGGTTTGGGTTTTGGGGTACAGGGGTATTTTTAGGTTTTAGGGTTGGGTTTGGGTTTTGGGGTACAGGGGTATTTTTAGGTTTTAGGGCTGGGTTTGGGTTTTGGGGTACAGGGGTATTTTTAGGTTTTAGGGTTGGGTTTGGGTTTTGGGGTACAGGGGTATTTTTAGGTTTTAGAGCTGGGTTTGGGTTTTGGGGTACAGGGGTATTTTTAGGTTTTAGGGCTGGGTTTGGGTTTTGGGGTACAGGGGTATTTTTAGGTTTTAGGGTTGGGTATGGGTTTTGGGGTACAGGGGTATTTTTAGGTTTAAGGGCTGGGTTTGGGTTTTGGGGTACAGGGGTATTTTTAATATATATTTTAAAAATTTACAATTAAAAATAATTTCATTAATATAAATATTTAACGATTAAATAATAAATAATTAAATTAAATATTTCAAAAACAATTATTTTAAATATAATAATGAATTATTAAATTAAATATTACAAAAATATTTTTAAATAAAATATATATACTTACCTATACTTACGTTGTAATGGTATGCTTTGTAATAGTATGTGCGTTGTAGTGTATTGCGTTGTAATGGTATCCGTTGTAACATGACCTGCGTTGTAAAAAATCCGTGGTAATGGTATGCGTGCTAAAAGTACGCGTGGTAACATGGTACATCCGTTCAAACTGAATAAATGTTGGCGATCAGCGTGTGTCTAGTGGTAGTGACTTGTCCTGTTTAGATCAACACTGGTTAAGTGTGGCAAACAAATTTGAAAGTGAATGCCTCACTGCCAACTAGTGCTGGTAGTCCCAAAATGCAGGCCTAAGAGGGGTGGTCCAGCCTAGCCTCTTCTAGCTGATGACGGGTGAAGATGGGCTGGCCCTTGTCCCCAACACAGCCCACGAAGTGTGAGCACCGATGGCGCTACATAGTGTGAAGTGCAGGGTCGCTCTTCCTCCTCCTTTCCTCGCTCCTTGCTACTGGGGGTTTCTGGACCCTGTACTTACCACACAAAGGCTCTCCTACCGCACAGGGGTAGTACATCTAATCCAATGTAGCAAGAAGTGCAAGGTGGCCCCACCTCCTCCCCCTCTCTTTTGGCTCTTAGGAGTTTCTGGGGCATGTAGTCCCCACATGCAGTCTCTTCTCCCTCAAAGTGGGAGTACGGATAGCGCTCTAGAGTGTAAAGTGCCGAGTTTGGTGCCTCCTTCTCCCACCCCCCTCCTGGGTTTGATCGGGGTCTATACTCCCCGAAAGCGGTCTCTGGTTCTCCTGTCAGAGGGAGTAAGGATGGTGCTACGTAGTGCGAAGTGCAAGTTGGTCTGCACCTTTTCCCCCTCTCTCCTGGCTCCTGGGTGTTGCTGGAGCTTGTAGTACCCTCATGCAGTCTCCCCACCACTTTTTTGTACTTTAGTAGTAAATATCACCAAATTTCCACATAGGGTAAATACTGATATCATGATACCCTGATACCATGGGGTTTAGTAAATAACACACTATTTATTTCTATATAGCGAATGCGTTAAATACCTAATGTGTTATTTAGAGCATGTGCTAAATACCTCACCCGATGAATAAACAAAACCACAAAACTTCAGGAAGTTGCCATTTTTAGGCATTGACGTTTCTGGAGCTTGGAAATTAAACCCAGAAACAGCCAGAGCAAAACTCAAAAGGACCTTAGGACACGCAAAGGTACACCAACAACTCCTTCCTGTGTGGGAGTGTGAAGAAATTTGTTTTGTGTTAACAAAGCTACCTGAAACGAGACAAGTCAATCAATCAATCAATCACATTTGTAGAGCGCGCTGCTCACCGAACGGGTCTCAAGGTGCTGGGAGCCGCTACTGCTCGAAGAGCCGCTACTGCTCGAAGAGCCGCTACTGCTCGAAGAGCCAGGTCTTGTGAGGAAATAGAAATCTTACGTGGCCAGTGTGTCCCCTACACGCACCCTATGTATGTACCTATGCCCCATGTATGTCCATGTCATCATGTAATTCCCTTCTCATGCCTGTAATAATAATACCTCTGCATTTCCGTCCAATGTTAGCATGTCAGTTATTAGGCCCTCCATGAATGAAACGTTAATTCTGCACTGAGGCCTATGTTGCCAATACATTTACATGGTACACGTTTAAAAGTCGAGATGAACACGTTTTTGTGGCACAGCTGAGCCAGGACCCGAATTCAGGCTCCGAGCCTCCTGATATTCTGAAAGCTGCAGTTTAGTTATGTATCCCTGACCTCTCGCATACTTCCTGCTCAGCCGAGAGGTGCCCAGCCTGGCCTGCCAAGACAGTATTTTGCCTACATTTATCTGTTCAGCTCCACAGAAATACATTCCTGTCTAACGAAAGGGGTAAACATATTCCGCCTGCAGAAGATAGGGCCTAGCCTTTCTGTCTCCATCCAAGTGATTTACTGAACCCGTTTCCATAGAAAGCCCATGGCCCCCACGCAATGCACGAAGAAATATATGCACACACTAGCATTTAGTGATGAGCAGCCTTTGCTCGAGCGACCTTTACTTCAGACAATACATCCTCCAAACACAAGATATCAGATATGCCAAGGGTGCAGGTCGTTCTGACATTCCAGACTCTTCTACTAGCACTAAAGTCAGCTCCCCCCAGCTCTCCCCAGTTACACGTCAATTCCACGTCATGACCAGTTTTGCGCGCACAAGTAGGGTAAAGGTTCCTGCTGATCATACAGACCCCCTCTATGCATCCACCCACCTATGACACACCTATGACTCATCAAAGTGAACACCCACATGTACGCCTCTTTCACGCCCATGTGCTCTTATCTCTCTCTTTCACTTGCTCCGCCTGGAGCGCTCCGCCTTCTCTATCCAATTCAATGTATGTTTTAACTATATATAATGTATTCTGTGAATAAAGATTCAGATGCCGATCCTTCCTGAACCTTAGTGGTGATGGAACCCGATTCTCCAGTAACTCGAGTTATTGTATTAAAGCCCTTCTGAATCGGACACCACGGACTCTGCCTCTCATTATATGCATGGTCCTTATTAATGTATAGAAATTATGACAGGGTAATTAATTATTTACCACACTTGAGCTGTTTCCTGAAGGAGACATGGTCTTGGGTTAGCCGTAGGTGGGTGGGGAGGGAGTTCCATGTCTTCGCTGCCAGGTAGGAGAAGGATCTTCCTCCGGTGGTGGCTCTGCGAATGCGTGGAACGGTGGCGAGGGCGAGGCTGGCGGAGCGGAGCTGGCGGGGGGGTGAGTAGAATGTGAGGCGGTTGTTGAGGTATTTGGGGCCCATGTCGTGAAGAGCTTTGTGTGTGTGGGTTAGGAGTCTGAAAGTGATCCTCTTGCTGACGGGGAGCCAGTGCAGGTCTTTCAGATGGACAGAGATGTGGCTGTGACGGGGGATGTCCAGGATGAGTCGTGCATAGGCGTTCTGTATGCGCTGGAGTCTTTTCTGGAGTTTGGCAAGCGGAAACCATCGCCATCCTCTGATATCACTCAGTCATCACAAGTACAAACCTGCCAAACCTTACCATCATGGACCCAGGCAGGGAAAAGAAGTACAAGGCTGTGGATCCTGAGAGGAGGTGCCTGGCCAAAGAGGCGTTAAGACACCATGACTGTCTAATGCGCCATCTTATGCTGAAGATTCCACCAGACAAAAAGCAAAACATGTTTGTGAAGGCGAAAATGGCCCCAATCAATACTAAATCAACATATCCACATGAAGTAGAAAACATTAAAAACAGGTTTTAAACCTTGAAATTTAAGCAAGTTTACAATCACAAATGCTAGAGTATGGCAACTGGTGGTAGTTCTTCACCTCAGCTCTACATCAAGCTTTGGGAAGAACTGGAGTGGAAGACATCAAAGAAGCCCTCGAGGTCAGCGTAATCGAATTTAGCAGTCATGACAGTCGTAATGGAAGTAGATGTGCTTGTTAAAAAGTTGACTTGGCTGAGAATCATCATCATTGTGAATAGTGGCCGATGTAATTTGTAACATATATTCACATTAATCCATGTATAAATCATAGGGGCTAGCAACTCTCTAATGGTACTACTGACGTGGATATAGACTGGGCATGGTGGGTAAAATAAAATAAAATAGGCTGGTAAGTGGCCTCGAGTAATTACCAGTGGCTGATATTTATTCAAGCATTCAATCCATCACTTATTGATATACTTCAGTGCTTCTGAGGATGCAGTCAGGCCTCACTGGGAGACTGAGAACACAGATCTGTGCACTGGCGTAACGTAAAATGAAGGCCCCCGCGGAATGTAATGAGAGACTCTCGAGTCATCCTTATCTCACAGATACTCATTGGCCTTAGGCTGAAAGAAGGTGGCCCCCTGAAGGTTTTGGGAACTCCATACACTTCTGGGGCTGAAGGGGTCTGCTTTACGCCCCTCTGACCTATGAACCTACTGTAATGCAGCACTGCTCATGAGGTGAAATCAGCCCTGCAAGACTGTGGCTGCTGACAGAGTCCTAGCAGGAGAGTGTCAAGGGCTGTGCTAGTTGCAGTTCCAGCCTTTTCTCGACCCTCCAGGCCCAATGGCCATGATGGTTACAATAATAATTACTTCAATTCTCAAAATGCAATAGTGGATGTAAAACCAATGCAAACTAGACAAATATAATAGACAGTAACCTAGACCAGAGCCTAATGGAATGCCTGACCCTATCCCTGAGCCTGCTCCCTATGCTTACCCTAAAGAAACCCCGTACAGACGACCCCGGCCGTAAGACTAATGATAACTCTGACTCACCTATTTTTGACCGTAAGCCTAGTGCTAAATGTACACAGTGGTGGCATTAACCTCGCCCTTCCTTCTTTATCAACTGCAGCAGGGGTTGCACTAAGTCCAAGGGACATAAAACATTTGGTTAGTCTTTTCTGAGCTGCTTCTGTCTGTAGGTTTGCAGAAATAAAAGTTCATAAATTATGCTGAAAGGGAATACCTGGGCAGGGCTTGTGGGGGTTGGGGCAGATGTATGGCAAGTGCCACTGAATGAGACAAGCACAGTTAAGGAGGCAAAAATGAGAAAAAGAAGGAAAGGAGAGAGAGGCAGAGTTAATGAAAGAGAGACTGGTGAGAAGAAAATAAGGAGGAGAGAAAAAAGAAAGATGTATCGATAGAAAGAGTAAAAAAAAGACAGGTGAGAAGAGGAAAGGGTGAAGGGAAGCAAACATAAGAGGAAGTATAGAAGGAAAGGTGAAAAGGAAGATGAAAAGGAAGAGTGAAAAGAAGAAAGTCTGGATTAGGGCGAAAGGATGAATGGATGGATGAAAGGACTTGTGAAAGGGTGGATAGGTGTAATGGTCAGTGGATGGATGTGGCTGGATAGATGGATGCATGGGTGGAGGGAAAAGGGAGGGCATGGATCCATAGAACCCTTTGAGGCAGATTTGTACACTCCTTCACTTGCTCAGTGCCATTTTATCTGAGGGTATTTTAATTATCTGGCTACTCTCTTGCTTTAAGACGAAACGTCCCCATTATGTTGTAAACCTAAGACTGACGTTAACCCTATACCCTGAACCTAAGCTTAGTATTATTTCAGAGACGTTTAAGGCAAGGACAAAGAAGGAAATGGCCCAGAGCCCCCATCTTACAAGGGGGTTCCACAGAAAGTGACATTTTCTCTCAATATCACCTCCAAATCTCTATCTCGACCTCTTTCCCTCTCTCAGTCACCTCTGCCTCAGTCTTTCACCCTCTACCCAGTGTGATTGTAAGGATTCTGGAGTCCAAGCATATTCAACTTTTGGTGTGATCCCTTTTATGAAAATTCAGTTTGCAAGTCAATATTGTTACTAGGGGTGCGCGATGAATTCCGCTCCCCCGGTGGAATTCGTGCAGTTCTGCCCACTCTGCGTTACGCTTGTAACACGGAGTTCCAGCAAATTTCTTGTGCCCAGAGAATTGGCGTCCCTCAGTGCGATATTCGGGCACTAGGACGCCAGCCAATGAGATTTTCTCAAAGTGGGGGGTGGCGACCATTCGTGGTGATAAAGCTGCCCATCGAGTAGGAAACACAGAACAAGCTCCCGGCTCAAACAATCTGAGCAATGTACCGATTCCACCCGCTGGCGGAACTCCGCGGAATCTCGCTGAGTTTTCATGTAACACTGTGGAATTCTGCAGAGTGAAACTCTGCGAGTTCCGCCAATTCCAACATTGTGTGTGCTTGAATTAGCAGGAAAAGGGTAATGCAATTCAAAGTAGTTGTGAAGAGAGGATCACAAAAATGCATTGCCCAGCAGACCCAAAACCCCTTCCGATGACGATGTGTTAACCATTGTGGTGAGTATGGAAGGAGTTATTTCTGGTAAACAAAGGGGAGGTCAAGAGAGCCTCAGTTGCAACCGGGAAATTGTTCGTGCATGTGGTTGTGGGCAAAAACGTTACATACTTTCCTTCAAAAGGTGACTATAAGTACAACAATAGGGTGGGAGAGAGAACATCCCCATGATTGATGAGAATGCAGGTGAAGGGGTTTCTCATCAGAAAAATATATATTCCTTCTGGATATAAAAACCGAATTTTAAAGCACACTTTACATCTGTGCATAAACCAACCAATTTTTCACAAGCAGACAGTCCAGTCTCCCTTTAGTATGGAGAGAAAAGGAAGCTTATCCATACTAGTTCCACAATTAATCAATTTCAATGTCTAAATCTTTGCACTTGTGTGAATTTTAAAAGCAAGAGTAAATCTTGGAGAAACAAAGGAGCATATTATCAAGAACTGCGATAAAATTATCGCCGCTTTAGCGGCAGGAAACTGCCGTGAGGTTCCGTGACAATTGTAAGTAGTGTTTTCGACTCACCCGAATATGGTCGAGTCTGGTATCTATGAACCGCAAATGACGAGTTTAGTGGGTGTACGCGTTTTCGCTGTGCTAGCCTAAACCGTTCGTTTGTTTCTTGGGTTTCTTCATCTGAACCCACGGGTTCCATTTTAGATACGGCATCCATTTTGTTTCTTGCCCTCAAGTAGCCAGCGAACGGACGTTGTCCGCTTCGTGACCCTGGGATTCCCAAACTCTTGCGGAAGACACGTGTTCCTTTGAGGGTGTCTTTATGATGAGGGGGATGACACTGTAAGGCAGATGGCCCCGCTCGAGGCTCATCTTGCCGTACCGGTCTATTGTCTCAGTTGTGCATTCATTAGGCACGTCTCCTTTGATCCCTGCAATCGTGTTTCCTGATACCACCCCTTTTACACTCTCTTCGATCTGTTCGCTATTCTCGTTTTCCCCTGCACCTGTTTCTGTCTCTTCCTTGATTCGTTTACAGCCGAACGGAATGTACTAATGGTGGGAAGATGTACTTTTACAGTTGGGAACTGCCAAATGCTACTGTAATTATGTTCCGGGCCCTGAATACATGAAAGCGACCCCCTATGACATTTACTGTGGGAACCAGGTTGTAATCTTTTGTCTGTCATGTTATCCTATGACGAAAAACTGCATAAAAAGAGCGATCCACAGATACAATTCTAATCAGACTCCGTGAACTTACATGCTATGTACTGTTCGTGACTTCTGTGTTCCCTGCAGTAAATAAACCTCGAATCTTTGATGCCAAAGGAAGTGTCCTGTGTCTCTGTCATTTGTACGCCAGAACAGGTTACCCACGAAGGTTTCAGGTGTTATCCCTGGCACCGCTGGGTCTTAGAAGACCCAGTCCTTCAGTTGGCGCCCAACGTGGGGCTGCATCAGCGGTACCGGTCCAAAGCCCGACGATCGTGAGGAACTTCGTGTGAAATCTCCGAGGGAAGGTGCACCCCGCTTCATCGATCCTGTTGTCAAAACAAGTGGCCCGACGACTTTTCCCGCGAAGATCCCCGCCTCCTGACGGCTGCAACGGACTGCTGCCCTGACTGTAGACCTGTTTTGGCGCCTGGCGTAGAGCTTGGTACAGCGAGACGAATGACGGGCCTTCCTGGTGACGCCATTGATCTTTGAGTTAAGTAGAAAAAGTTAGTGAAAAAGATCAGACATTTGATGGGGAGAGAATCCGGGACTGCTTGGACAGGGTCTTCAGCTGGTTCCAGCGAAATTGTCTGAAGGCCAACTCCAGCAAGTCGGAGGTTCTTTTCTTCGGCTGTGCCTTCGATCCCGAGTGGCGGCAGTGGTGGCCAGCCGCCATGTGTCCTCCGGCACAATCGTCCTTGGTTGCCAAGAACTTGGGTGTTAAGCTTGATAACAAACTTTCTCTGAGAGCGCACATCCTTGGCCTGTCCTGCACCTGTTTCGGCATCCTCAGAATGCTCCGCAAGTTTCTTCCCTTACTGTCTGCGGAGCACAGACGGATTACGGTGCAGGCGCTCATCGGATCTAGGCTAGACTACGCTAACGCCCTTTTCTTAGGCCTCCCGGATTATTTGGTTCAGCGTCTGCAGGTGGCACAGAACTCGGCAGCCCGGGCAATCTTTGGTCTGCATAGACGAGCACGGGCTTCTGTGTTGCTGCAGACGCTCCATTGGCTTCCAATCCGGAAGCGGATTGTCTTCAAATCTATGACGCTGGTGCACAAGGCTCTGTTTGGCTCAGGCGCAGGATACCTGAAGAAAAGACTAGCTTTCTATCGCCCTGCTCGCTCACTGCGTTCGGAATCCCTTTTCACTGCTGTGGTCCCACGCGTGAGGAAGGCCCGTATTGGGGGGCGCTCTTTCAGCCTTAAGGCCTCCCAGCTGTGGAACTCGCTTCCATTGGCACTCCGTAGCTCTCCCAACCTGCTTCAATTCAGGAAGAATTTGAAGACTTGGCTTTTTAATCACTCTGTTTAGGTGGGTTTTCTTTCTCCTTCTCTTTTGGGTTCTGTTTTACTTGTTATGTTGACTATACACTGTAAGTTGCCTGTGGAAAGCGCCGGGACACTCTTGTAGAGTAGCCGAGCGCTATAAAAATGCACTTTAACATAACATAACATAACATAACATTTGTGGGTCGCTCCCAGAGTCCTTTGTTGTTGTGGGTGCTTAGTTGTTGCATGGTTCCATTGCATTTGTGGTTCTTGGTATTTTGCTCTTTGTTGTGCTATTTGACGTCTGCAGTCGTCAAAAACCGAGGGTTTTTGCACTTTTGCAGGGACATTGTAATCCTACAACCCTTGACGTTTGTGAAACTCGGTTAGTGTGCACGATGCCTGGCCGTAGTACTTTGTTCACTTGCTTTAGAGGTTGTGGTGCGGATTTCCGGTTGGAGGACTCGTGTCCGATACTCCGGTCGGAACTCCAACTTACGAATTATATAGTCGACATGGTTTGGGTCCAATTACATTCAACGAGTGTTGGGTTTGTTACACTAAAGATGAAGGTGTCCTTAGTTGGCCACCTCATGGTAGTTTTGAGGCCCCAATTTTAGATAATCTTGAAGCTAAATTGTTCCAAAGAAAAGCAAGGCCGGCCATGTTTGATTCCTTTCGGTTGTGGCGTAAAGAAGCCAAGCAGAAAGAAATCAAGCAGCTTAAACGTAATAAGAGAGAAGGTATCGTTACTACGATGAAAAATGCAGAGCAGTTTCAGCGAGATAAAGAGGAGAAGGAAAAGGAAATTTTTGATAGATTACAGCGTATGACAGTGGATAAATGTTACCCCGCTTTACCGATGGGTACGGATAAGAAGGGAGAGGAAGCAGTAGAGGACCCTTTGTTGTCTTATCTACTAAAATCGCCACCTCCATATGCGCAGGATACCACAACTCCTGTGGTTCCTCCTGTTCCTCAACCTGCTGTTCCGGCAGCTGCTCCTCTTGTTCCTGTTCCTCTACCTGCTCCTGTTCCTACTGCTCCTCCGTCTATACCTTCTCAAACTCCTGTTCCCGCTACTTCCACTCTTGTGGCTTCTCCTGCCGTTCCTTCTGTTTCTGACCCTTCTATTGTTACCCCTTTGCTTTTACCTTCTACCCCGTCTGTTCGACGTCGTGTTCCTACTGTTGCTGCTAACTTCTACACTTCTCTTGGACCGATTCTTGGGTCTGCTGGTTCTGATGCTCCCCAAAGACGAAGTCAGCTTCCTGGCAGTAGGGAACGTGGCAGACTATATAATATGGCGAAAAATTGGATTAGATATCCCCTTAAGAATCCTCCATGTGTAGTTGTTGATATGTTTTCTCAATTCAATGAGCCAACACAGAGATTCGTGTTCGAAGAAATGTGCAAGCTCTTACGTGATGAGATATCAGTAGATGCGGCTGATGATGTATTGGCTGCTCTCACTGACCTTCAGCTCCAGTTTTCGAGTGGTATAATGGTAGGTAGCAATGTTCGACGTGCTGTCGAGGAGTTACTATCTTTTCGTCCTGCTATAATGCCTCGAGCATTATTCAAAGACGAAACTGAGGAATGGATATCAACGCCTGGTCAGTATCCCATGCGCGAAGTTCCACCAGTGTGGATGCCTGGTGATGCACAGGCTAATCCTATTATTTTGCCACATTTCCAGAGAGTGTGGATACATCTTCCGTGGAAACGGTCGGAAGTTCTGCAGGTTAAGCATACTTTGCCCGACCCTCGCAAAAATCCTGCAGGGTACTATAAAGAATTGTCTCAGCTAGTGGATGCTACAATAATGAATCTAGCCGACATCGATATGCTGTTCGGCAATGTCGTACCACAGCCTGTATGGGCGAAAATTCGTCAGGAAAACCATGTAGCCGAGTTAGGCGGTGACTGGCCTGCTCTTGTGGCGGCTGATACCCGACAAATTGGTGGGGCTAAACCTGAACAGCTCATTACCGATCTTCCTCAGCGAATAATTACTCTTATGAAAACGCTTATGCCAGCTATGAAAGTTAACTGGGACAAATTGTCCGTTTGTAAGCAAAAGAAGGACGAGAGTGTCTCCGATTTCTTCACGAGATTTGAGGAGGCATTCATCGATCACTGTGGCCAAGATATGGGCACTGAGGGAGGTCAGAGATTGTTTGTGGACAAATTTGTGTCGAATTTGTTGCCGGACCTGAGCAACAAATTAAAGAATTCAGAGAGTGCGTGGGCTGTTTCCACTTCTGCTCAGATATTGGCTACGGCCCAATATTATGAGAATAGAGAAAAAGAGGAAAACGATCGTGCGGACAAAAAGACGAAAGAGCTCAAAACGAAAGTGTTGTTGCAACAAGCGTATCCTCCGCGCTCGAATCAGAATGATTCGCAGCAACGGAACCGATCGCAGTCACAGTCGAATAGGTCACAATCGCGGACTGACTCTTCTTCGCAGAGATCTATGCTTGGGTACAATCAGTGTGCCTATTGTAGGGGCGAGGGCCATTTGAAATTTGACTGTCCAGTTTTGCGTGATCGAAATAGTGGTAATTCATCTAGAGGAGGCCGTAGTGGTCCTCAACAGGCTTCACGAGGTAGAGGTCGTGGTGTTACGCAAAATCAAAATGATCGTTCTAACAATTCTTCTGATTCTAATAATTGTTTCGATCAGCGTGGACCATCATCAGGCAGATCCGCACAGTACAATGTGGATGATTATTACGTCGATCAGGGTGCTGACGACGGTAATTAATAGGACAGCCATAGACGAGGAGAGGGAGTAGTATCAGTTCCGGTTGATCAGAGAGGGCCTTACGTCGCAGTTGCCACCTCGGGCGTAGTTGAGCCTTTTCTGTTGGACACTGGTGCAGCGAAAAGTTCTATCATGCATTCGAAACTCCCTGGCGCACCTTTGTCTGGCTTAACAAATGTTTCCGTTGGATTCTCTGGCGCCCCTATTAGCAATCCGGTTTCGCGCCCTTTGCCCCTTACAATTGGGCCTCGTGAGCTGCAAGCACCTTTGATTTTGACTACTGGTTGTGGTGAAAATCTTTTGGGCCTGGATTTGCTGAAACGTCTGTATGCGACTTTGTATTGTTCTCCTGCGGGAGTAAAGCTTACATTGGGTGAGAGAGTTATCTCTCCTATGTACTTGTCCATCGATAAGCTCCCACCGGAATTGAGTTCTCTTCCTGCATCTATGTGGGCAACAGGTCCCAATGATGTGGCCTGCTTGACATCTCCCCTTATGTTGTTCAATTGAAATCCAATGTGCGCTTGCCGCGTATTCCCCAGTATCGTATCTTCCTTGATGGTGAGCGAGCGCTGTTAGCGATCATCTACGATTTGATCGAAAAAGATGTTATCGAGGAGACTCGGGGAAACGTGTGTAATAGCCCTGTGCTGCCCATTCTGAAACGCACTGATCCATCTAAGCCTCCTGTTTATCGTTTTGTCATCGACTTACGGGAGGTGAATAAAATTGCGATTCCTCAGTTCCCTGTGGTGCCCGACATTACGGCTTTACTGACTTTGATTCCAGCATCTGCGTCCTGTTTCTCAGTGATCGATCTGAAGAATGCTTTCTTTAGCATTCCGATTGCTGAGGAGAGTAGGGACCTTTTCGGTTTCTCTCTAGGTGGTCGCAGCTTTAGGTTCAAACGTGCTCCTCAGGGCTACTGTGAGAGTCCATCAATATACAGCCAAGCTTTAAAGAGCCAACTTGACGCGTTTATGTTGCCGGCCGGTGCGGCCTGATCCAATATGTCGATGACTTATTGGTGGCTGCGGACACACAGGACATTTGCAAAATTGCTACGGTGTCGTTGTTGCAGCATCTCTGTGACTTACATCACAAGGTGTCACCTTCTAAACTGCAATATTGTTGCCAAGAAGTTACTTATCTAGGTCACTTATTGTCAAAGGAGGGAAGAAGGTTGACCCCAGAGAGGATTGCAGCGATTGCTCGAATGACTGTGCCAACAACTCAGAGAGATGTGCGTGCCTTTTTAGGTATCACGTCATACTGCAGGCAATGGATTCCAAATTTTTCATTACTAGCGAAACCTTTGGTGGCTCTCACGTGCAAGGATGTTCCAACTCCTTTGCCATGGACGGAAGAATGTCAGAAAAGTTTTTCTGAACTGCGTGATGCGTTGTGTTTGGCCCCTGTGTTAGGTACTCCTGACTACAGTAAGCCGTTTACACTATACGTTCACGAGAGGGAAGGTTGTGCGTTGAGTGTTTTGACGCAACAATTCGGAGGTAAGCAGCGTCCATGTGCATATTTTTCCTCGACCTTGGACCCAGTAGCTAGAGCATTGCCGAGTTGTTTGAGAGCAACAGCGGCAGCTGCGGTGTCCATCCGACAATCTGCAGGATTGGTGATGGATAATATGCTTACGGTGATGGTTCCGCATGCAGTTGACACTCTCTTGAATCGTACGAAAACCCAACATCTGACGAGTGCAAGGTTGTCTGGTTATGAGTTGACTCTTCTGGCAAGTCACATTCAAATAAAGCGCTCCAATGTCCTAAACCCGGCGACTTTGTTGCCAACCAATATGGAATCAGACGAGGTAGCACCGCACGACTGTTACTTACGAACTGAGGAGGAAACAAAAGGTCGTGTTGACCTAAAAAACACTCCGTTGGAAGACCCCGATGGTACCTTGTATGTGGATGGTTCGTGTTTTAAGTTGCCGAATGGTGATGTGACGACTGCGTATGCTGTGGTGACGTTGAGTACGGTTGTGGAGACTGCGAGATTGAATCAGAACTCTGCACAGGCGGCAGAACTGATTGCCTTGACCAGAGCGTGTGTTTTATTGAAAGGGAAACGGGTGAATGTGTTTACGGATAGTCAGTATGCGTTCGGTGTTGCGCACAGCTTTGGACGATTGTGGAGAGAGAGAGGTTTTATGACATCGCATGGTACGAAGATTCAGCATGGACAGCTTGTGAATGATCTTTTGGATGCACTTACATTGCCCAAGCAGGTGGCAATCATTAAATGTAGTGCACACCGTAAGGTGACGGATGATGTTGGTCGTGGCAATGCGTTTGCTGATGAGATTGCTAAGGAGACTGCAAGGAACCTTACAACTAGAATGTATGTGACGAGTTCGGTAAGGTGGCCTGCAGAAGCTGGTATGTGTGAAGATACTATTGAAAGTGTGAAAGCGATTCAGAATGAAGCCACCGAGACTGAAAAGACCAAGTGGAAAGAGAGTACGGGAAAGCTGGATGCGAATGGCTGTTGGATTGATTTGTCTGAGAATAAAAGGTGGATGTTGCCGGATGCGTAAGTGCTGGCTGTTGTGACTATGGCACACGGCTTGTCACATATTAGTGCGAAAGGTATTTGTAAGTTGTTGTCCCCCGTATGGAAGAATGATGGTATTGCTAAGTGTGCTGAGAGATTGGTCAAGAACTGTATGATATGTATGATGTACAATCCTGGTAAGGGAACTCCTACACCCCCTGGCCACTTTGCTCCTCCTTCATGTCCCTTTGAAGTGATTCAGTTGGACTTCATCCATATGGAGCGATGCAATAACCTAAAATACGTTTTAGTTGTGGTTTGCGCATTCTCCCGATGGATCGAAGCCTACCCTCTTAAAGACAATACTGCCCTGTCCACCGCAAAAGTCCTACTGAAGGAATACTTTCCTCGGTATGGAATGCCACGGATTGTATGGTCTGATAACGGAAGTGAGTTTGTGGGGAGTGTGATGAAGAGTGTGTGTAAGGGCCTTGGAATTACACAAAAATTCCACAGCGCCAACCATCCCCAGTCAGCAGGTTTGGTTGAGGGATACAATGGAACTCTCAAACTAAAACTCGCAAAGATTCAAGCTACGACTGGTCTCTCATGGCCTGACGCTTTGCCCTTAGCACTTCTGTCAACTAGGGCGACTGTACACTCTCGAGTAGGGCTCAGCCCATATGAAATTGTGTTCGACCGTCCTGCCAATGTTTGGGGGGTCCCTAGACCCAGTGTGTTCGCTGATCTTGAGTACCCAATGTTGATCGATTATCTTCATGATCTGACTGCTAAACTGAGGTTAATTCACCAACAGGTTTTTGAAGCACTACCGACGCAGACGGAGGGTCCAGGCCACCAGCTCCAGCCCGGAGACTGGGTGGTTACGAGGAATTTTGGCCAAAAACAAAATCTGGAGCCAAGGTTCATCGGACCCTATCAGGTGCTCCTTGCCACGAGAACTGCTGTTCGTTTGGAGGGCCGCAAGCACTGGGTGCACGCCACCCACACCAAGAAGGAACCTATACCTTTGCCAGCGGACTCGTGGGTGAGGAAGGGCATCGCCTCGTCTGAAGCTGAGGTCTTGCCGAACTTTGTTCCATTCAGCGACGCTCGGCCTGTAGGAGATACCTCAGTGCAGCCGGACGATACTGTTGAACATTTGTCATCGGTGAACTCAAGAACTGAACAATTGTCTGGTCGACAGGATTCTGTTTCATTATCTGACCAACTGTTCGAAGATCAGACTCGTCCTGGGAGAAGCAGATATTTCCTCCGCTCTAACACTAGAAACTAATAAAGAATATTTTTGCTTCCTCCCCTGACATTCACGTTACCCCATTATCACTTTTCACTCTGAACATTTTTGAATAACTGTAATTTTTGTAGATTTTGAGTCCTTTTCTGCACATGTGTATTTGTTTCCACCGCTAGGAGATTTTTGTATATACTGTTTAATTAAAAGTACCTTACATCCGGGTGGACCGTAGGGCCGTGCGGGTACTTCCTTCTGGTTAGTAGGTCCTGACACTAGGTTGGAGACCGTCGATTTCTAGGAACTCCTGGGGATTGACTATTGCTACACAGAACGAAGTGCGTCAAGAACGTTGCGGACGGTTTTAGAGGATGGCTTTCTCCAAGCTGTTGGAATTGGAAAAGACTCAATCTCAAAGATTCGAACTGCATAGAATTGCACGTACCAAATGCTTCATGTTTCAGGTGTTCCTTCTATTCCTAACTGTTTCTTCGTTGTTGGTGGGTGGGGTGTATTATATGATACAGTCGTTATTGCCCTCTGCCTCACCTACCCCTTCTTCTGAACCTAAACCTATCTCCACTGTTTCTCCTCATTCCTTCCACATCCTACCCCAACACGAGCAGGTTAGACGTGCGGAATTTATGAACAATTCCTTCGTTCAGCTCCTTCATCAGCATCAGTTGGTGATGAACACTACCATTTGTTGGGTGTGTGGGCTAATGCCACATACCACCGATAAGGGAATTCCGTACTTGGTCCTTCCTTACAGTTCCCAGGGTTCAGCTCGAGCATTCCAAACAATGTTTCGTAGCGCACTAGATTCTTACCCAACTCGAGAGCCACGTTCTCCACACTTTGGTCCCGGCCTGTACCATAAGTCTTTGGCAATAGCGATTGCTGATTTAGATAGGGATATCTTTTGATCCATCGCTTATCCCAGAGGAAGAGGTGCAAGCCTGTAGGGATCTGAGTGAGGCTGAGTATAGTGTGCTAGTGGGTGATAGACAGCTCAAAAGTTCATCTCCAATATGGATTGTACCCCACCTTGGTAATTTCTGTTTGAAAGGTTGTGGCCGAAGCCCGAGAGCTCACCTTGGGGAGAGTGCTTGCACTGAAACGTATGTTTTACCAATGCTCTCTTCCCCTGTTCTCCTGACTTCCAAGGTTACGTACTTTGTCTGTTACGACCGTGCATATACATGGTTGCCCCTTGACTTCTCGGGCACCTGTTATATTGCAAATTTGCTGCCACCGACTTTTACGGTTGCCTGAGATTATCACAAGACCAGAGTTGTGAGAGGCGTGATTAGCAAAGAGGACACTGCCAGTCAAGAAGCAGGAGACTTCTTTAAGGGTTTCTTGCCGTTTTGGGGACCTATGATCAATAGTAGGAACCTGAGACAGTTGACTTGAGTGGTGGAATCAACCGCTAATATCACTGCGAGTGCCCTTGGCAATATCACTGCAGAGCTTCAGGCGGACAGGCTTATGACGTTACAAAATCGTATGGTTTTAGACGTTGTCTTAGCAGATAGAGGTGGAGTATGTAAGGTGATCCATTCGAGTTGTTGTATTTTTATTCCTGACAACGCTCCAACTGTCTATCAAGCCATCTCGAAGTTGCATAAGATCTCCGAGTCCATACACGTGGACGTAGGGGATTGGACGCTACTAGGGTGGTTTTGGGGCCTGATGTCGACTTGGTTTTGGAAGATTCTGATGATCATTGGATATCGAAATCGATTCTGATTCCGACTAGTGCTTGCCTACATGAGGGCAAAAGGAGCGTCTGAGGTTCCGTGACAATTGTAAGTAGTGTTTTCGACTCACCCGAATATGGTCGAGTCTGGTATCTATGAACCGCAAATGACGAGTTTAGTGGGTGTACGCCTTTTCGCTGTGCTAGCCTAAACCGTTTGTTTGTTTCGTGGGTTTCTTCATCTGAACCCACGGGTTCCATTTTAGATACGGCATCCATTTTGTTTCTTGCCCTCAAGTAGCCAGCGAACGGACGTTGTCCGCTTCGTGACCCTGGGATTCCCAAACTCTTGCGGAAGACACGTGTTCCTTTGAGGGTGTCTTTATGATGAGGGGGATGACACTGTAAGGCAGATGGCCCCGCTCGAGGCTCATCTTGCCGTACCGGTCTATTGTCTCAGTTGTGCATTCATTAGGCACGTCTCCTTTGATCCCTGCAATCGTGTTTCCTGATACCACCCCTTTTACACTCTCTTCGATCTGTTCGCTATTCTCGTTTTCCCCTGCACCTGTTTCTGTCTCTTCCTTGATTCGTTTACAGCCGAACGGAATGTACTAATGGTGGGAAGATGTACTTTTACAGTTGGGAACTGCCAAATGCTACTGTAATTATGTTCCGGGCCCTGAATACATGAAAGCGACCCCCTATGACATTTACTGTGGGAACCAGGTTGTAATCTTTTGTCTGTCATGTTATCCTATGACGAAAAACTGCATAAAAAGAGCGATCCACAGATACAATTCGAATCAGACTCCGTGAACTTACATGCTATGTACTTCTCGTGACTTCTGTGTTCCCTGCAGTAAATAAACCTCGAATCTTTGACGCCAAAGGAAGTGTCCCGTGTCTCTGTCATTTGTACGCCGGAACAGGTTACCCACGAAGGTTTCAGGTGTTATCCCTGGCACCGCTGGGTCTTAGAAAACCCAGTCCTTCAGCCGCTAAAAAGGCAATAATGGGCTTGATAATATGCCCTTGCGAATTCCCATAGCAGCCCAGGTTAACATCAGAACCTGGGCTGCCATGGAAATTCACAAGGACATATTATCAAGCCCATTATCGCTATTTTAGCGGCAGTTTCCTGCCGCTAAAGCGGCGATAATTTTATCACCGTTCTTGATATTAAGCCCCAAAGGGCGTAATCAAGAAAGCCATTGGTCCTAGTAAATCTATTCTGTGAGCACAATTAGGTGGATTTCCGAGCGCATGGTGTTCAAAAAAGGATACATTTACCTTGTATATAACTTTTCTTCCACAGGATATTACCTATGCTGTTGTAATATTCTGCAGGAGTAAATCCCATGCAAGGAGTGTGCCATGGTAGATTCACAGCCTGTTGTGCCTTAAATGCTTATGAACGACAACAAACACATCGGTTTATGGACACAAACTTCCCTCCAGTCATTTTTCAGGTGGAAATCAGAGGTTTCCTCCTGCCAAGGGCTGGAGTAAGTCCCTTTATAGTATGGTTTTCTCCATTAAATAAACATGCGGCTGTACGAAGGCGCTACAATTTCACAGTGTGCAACTGTACCCTGCTCAGAATTCCACATTGCACAAATATCTGTGTGTAAAAGGTATTCATAGAACAACTAGAAAAACTGTGGCGGGCTCATCTTTCCAGATGTTCGCTTGGAAAGATGTGGTAATAGATAAAAGATGTAAATCTGTCCCATGAGTAGGAGTGAATTTACAGGTGCAGGTTTAGAATTCTTTTTGCAATACAAAAGGGGATGATGGACGAAGCGTTTGAGCAAATCAAACACTCACCCCCCAGTCAACTGATCTGGGTTTAATCCATCACCATTCTTTAGCTCACTCAGCCACCCCAGTTCAGACATGGCCATATGCAAATCAGTCTGACCCCGTGCCTCATGGGAACAGTCCAGCCCGAACTGCCAAGCCATGTCTTCCCTGGACCGGAAACAAGCATCCTGGGACCGGTTTCGGATTCATAATCCTCATCAGCCAGGCTATCTTGAATCCAGTGGCCAAGTGAGCAAGGGACCCACGTCTGGGCATACCCTGCCAACTTAGGGCGAACAAAGCGATACAAAAGGGGATGATTGGCGGAGCGTTTGAGCAAATCAAACACTCACACCCAGTCAACTGATCTGGGTTTAATCCATCACCATTCTTTAGCTCTTAGAATTATTTTTGTACATCTGTTCCAAAGACGTTTTCCTAAATTTACTATTATATTTGTGAATCAGAATTCAATGTAGTTTATGAACTTTTGGGGTGATTCGGCCATAGTTTCGCAGTTTTTTGATGAGCCTTGGGTCCTTTTCAGGGGTGACCTTTAGTGGTCCCATGTATGTTTCTGGGATGCTGGTGAACATGTGTTGCCTTCAAATAGATGGGGTGGGACTAAAGTTTGAATAGTCATTCTGAAGTTAGATTCAGGCAGGTACAATTTTCTCTGAAAAGCATGGGTTAGTTGGTGCCCTGCTTTTAGCGTCATTACCACGAGGTATTCCAGCTTATAGGATTTAGTTGGTAATTAAGACAGGCTCCCTGTTCAGGTGGTTCAGCTTCAAGTGGGCTTTCCATGTCCTACTTGAGTGGTAGAAATGCAATCCTACAGGCAGTCGGTGATGTTAGTTGATGACTTTTCCAGTACAGCTCGGAGTTTTCCATCCATTGAGTAAACCTGCTGGACAGAAGTAATCCAAGTGGTTCTATCTGTTGGTTAAAGATGATGGAAGGCAGGATTGAGCCAATGGCTGACATTACTTCTTCTGACGTCGTATGGTTCTAAGGCCAATTAGGTCATTTCATGTGATATCACCAAGGAATCAAAGTGTGTATGATGTCACTTCCCTACCCCTACTACTTTGAACAAACAAGTAAATACAAAGTACACATGTAAAATGTAAATAAATACAAATAGATGGGAAAAAAGAAATAACATTCATGGACATATCTATCTATACTTACCTACCATATGACCATATCCAGAAGGGAAACAGCTTTCACCATATGTGAATTACAATGTAATGCCTTTATTATGCATCCGTTACCATGCAATGCCTTTACCACACATTGCCGAAATGGCAAGTATATATAAGGTAAGTGTAAGGGTGTTTTGGGGGTTTAGGGGTGGGTAAGTGTTGGACATGGCCCTTCTTAAGGGGATTTCCCTAAAATGTTTTGCCTTTTGTCCTCCTGGTTTTTATCGACTCTCCTTCATGACCTTAGGTCTCTGGGCACTTTCCACTGAACTGCAGCGTGAAAGTGCGCACACTTTAGCCAACCCGGAGGGGGCCTTTCATTACCATCAGAGCAGCCGTAGGAAAAGTCCAGAGGGGTGAAGCTCGGGTAGGTCAGTGGCCTGGTAGGCACACCTGCATGTTTGCTGCCCGGGGTGGTGAGAACCCCGAAGTGTGTTTTCCTTACCCAGGAGGCCACCATGGGACACCTCCTGGGTTTGGTGATTCTCTTGTTGCGGCCTTAGGGCCTGAGGCACGTTACCAATATAAATGCAGATTGAAGGTGCGAGCACCCTTCCTACCCGTGTTATGAAGTAGTGCTTACCTGATGTTTATGAAACAGGTCCCTAGCCTGCCATGGCAGGCCAGTGTGCCCACTGGCACCAATTATGTGCTTAAACATGTGTCCAGCCTGCCATTGCAGTCCGGTGTGCGCACTTGCACCCATGATGTTTTAAAACATGGGTGCAGGCTGCCATTGCAGACCAGCCTGCCCACTTGCACCCATGAAGTGCTTGAACATGTGTCCAGCCTGCCATTGCAGGCCAGTGTGCGCACTTGCACCTATGGTGTTTCTGAACATGTGTCCAGGCTGCCATTGCACGTCTGTATGTGCACAATTGCGCTTCTACTCAGGACGGAATTTCTAAATTACTAGCCATCCTAAGAGGACCTTTCACTACCATTAGAGCACCCCAAGGGTATGCCATAAGGGGTGAAGCGAGTGGTAGGTGAAAGGCCAGGTAGATACACATGTTCTCTGCCCAGGTAGTGAGGAACACCCATGTGTGCTTTCATTACCTATGAGGTTTGCTCTTCCCATAGGCTAACATGGGGGAAGTGGTTGAAATTACTACAGGCCGCAGTAGTGGATTGCAGTGGAACAGCCTCATAATGTTTCCTATCATTGGATTTGCAATGACAAACCCTTTACAGTGGTAAAGCTGTTGTTGTCATTCCTATCTTAGAAATGCTACTTCTAGAAAGTGAGCTTTTATCTGCTCTAAAACTCTTTGTGTGTGTTTTTGCTTGCCTACAGCCCCCACTGGAGGTTGGGGGAGCACATCTGGGCATTTCCCAGTGACAGCTATAAAACATTGGGCATGCAATCGGTATGAAAGACCTGTGAAAATTGAGGGCCTGGATCGATAGATTTGAGGAACAGGTTGTGACACTTGGCCTTTGAAGCCAGATCATGGCCCCACTAAAGATTAAGATCTACATTCCACTGTCTCATGGCAGACAGGACTGAAATTTAGGAGAGACATCTGTGGTTCAAAGGGACAACCTTTGAACCACCCCCACTTCAAAGGCACACTATAGTATATCTACTGGTGCCATACTTCAGCAGGGAAGAGATGCACTTGTGGGGATGTGGGACCAGAGTCCTGGAATGGCATGGTTCACACTGCCAGAGGAATCGGTTGTGCACCAGGAGGATTACTGTCATTGAAAGGGATTTTGAGCCCTTCCTAAATAGAGGCTGAGTTGGGCTGACTACCTGCTGCTGTGTGACATCCTGAAATGTGCTCTCAAAGTGCTTGTTGGCTTGCCCCCTGTTCTTTCAGAGGCCCCAGGGACATCAAAGATCTCATCAAGTGACCCACACCGTCTGCTTGTGACATGTGAAAAGCGGTGCCCTCTTAAATGCTCATATCGTCTGCTGGATCCCAACTGGTAGCGCAACGTGGGTGTGGAACTTAGAATTATGCCTAGAGACTGGATTGTCTTGTGCAGAGCCGCAGAAGTCTTGCCTGCATGTAAAGCATGTGGCCCCTCCATCATGGGGAACTCGACACACATAAGCGTCTTGTTGGCGGTAAGCGGATTCTCTGGTTCTCATGCGCCACAAACCGACTGCATGCTCATTGTGTGCGTTGTCCTATTCACAGGTTGCAACCCTCAGAAGCGCAGCGTAACTGTATTAGTGCCTGATTCTACCTCGTGAGGCATTACTAAACTGGCACTTGTGTGTGTGACCAGAATTGTCTGGTGCGACCCATATCAATGTGCACTGGACGTTGTGCATAATTTTCAGGGAGGTACTGATTTTGCAACTCTTTGTTGTGTGTGACCGTAACTGTCTGTTGTGACCCGAATCAACCCACACCAGGCGTTGTGCCTGGATTGCCTGGGCATGACTTTGATCGAGGAGTACCTGACTGGATGCCTCCTTCTTCTGAGAGGCTCCCCAGCTTCATTCTCCATTCATTGATTGTTCTTTTGTTGGCCCTCAGCCCAGTGGACCAACCTCTCCTTGCTCTGCCCAAACAAGATTGTGTTGCCTAGTAGTATTGCCTGGCTCTGCCTTGGGTGTTCGGGGTGATTGACTGGGCTAGAGGAACGCTTCTGAGAGTGATCATTACTGAGTCAAGAAACAGCGTGACACCCCTGTGCTTCGCAGAACTGAGCTGATGCCGAAATGCCCTTGAGGAACCCTTTGAGTATCTAACTATTTACGTCTGCCTGTTTCTGCTTCTCATCCTACAGGTGACTTTCCTGAGTCCCTGCCCCCCCTCCCCTTTGATGACTGCCTCCTAATTAGTCTTGCTACCTACCCCCACCTGCTTCCCTGGGAACCTGACTAAGTGTGACTTTGGCTGCGTGAAGTCTAGTATCCGAGGGGAAGGGCAGGTTATCTTCCATATGTGGGTTTAGGACAGTTGGGATGAGCTGGAGGGTGGAGGAAGGCTTGGGCTATGTCTGCAGTGTGATATAAATTGATCTGCTGGATATCAGTTGCACCGCATTATGGTGCTGAGTGCGTATGTGTTTAATCTAGTTCTATACGGAACTGCCTGATATCCATTGTACCTCGTATTGGTGTAGAGTGTGTGTGTGTGGAAGTGAGTCTGCGGACGGCCGATTGCCTTACATGTTCCTTTCTTGCAAGAAGAACTCTACATTTGACATTGGGTTTACCCGGGCGACCTCAGCCCGCGGGACTGCTAAATAGTATTATAATTCTTTGTATGAACATATTTCTGATATTGTTGTGAACTAGAGTGCACCCTATAACTGTGTGGTATTGAATTATAAGAATTGCTAGGGAGAGCCTGGGGTGGGCAACATGTTGCACCGCGTAAGGGTGCTGAGGGGGGAGAGGGGAGGGGTGGTTAGAATAGCATCTGTCCCAACTGTGCATATTATTGATGTCATTTCAACACGGTTGGGCCAAGTACTACTAGTAATATTTCCAAGTATGATTTATGCCCCGAAATACATGAGGTTCATGGTGTGTTGATTATTGTGTGTGTTGAATACAAACGTTATTTATATATATCACATGAAGTCTCTTTGTGGTGCTCAGTGTATTTATTGTAACTGAGTGCTGTGCCAATGTTTTACACATTGCCTCTGTGATAAGCTTGACTGCTCAGTGCCAAGCCTCCCATGGTGAGTGCAGATTATACAGTGTGTGTAATCACCCGCCACTTACGGAAGTGGTAGGTTCTGCATGACTAGGGCATTGCCTCAGCCAACCAGAAAGTGCCAGTTCCAACAGTAATGAATGAATGAATGAAATGTGATTTATAATCACGCAACTTAGCCCAGTGGGCGTCAAGGCGCCTAGCTCAATATCTAGCTGAGTCAACCAGGTGACGGGAACTTACTGGTAGGCTTTAATGAAACACCAAGTTTTAAGGGCTTTCCTAAAGAGATCCAGTGAGGGCTGAGATTTGATCTCCAACGGAAGTGTGTTCCATAATTGGGGTGCCAAGATGGAGAATGCCCTACTCCCCCATCTAACCTTCCTAGAACGAGGGACTACCAGTTGATTCAGCTCTAGAGAGCAAAGACATCTGCTGGGTACATAACGAGTAAGCAGAGACCCAAGAGCATCAGAAGGGCCTGCCATGAGGGCACTGTAAGTGAGGCAAAGGAGTTTGAAGGACACCCTAGAGGAAATAGGGAGCCAATGGAGGCTCTTCCTTGCCAAAGTAGCAGATGAAAGCCATGGAAGAGCCAACACAAATCGCGCAGCAGCATTCTGCACCAGCTGCAAACGCTGCAGAAGGCACTTGTTGGCCCCAGCATAGAGTGAATTACAATAATCAAGCCTGGAGCCAACAAGAGCAATCACGATCTGCTTGCGTGCCTGGGGGGAAAGGTAGTGAAGGATTCTTTTAAGGGTCCTAATAACTCCCCAACAGGTGGCAACTATCCTGTTTACCTGGAGCTCCATAGAGAGCGAGGTGTCCAAGATGACGCCGAGATTCCTGGTAGATTGGGCGGGAGTGGGGCAGGTGCCAAGGGATGAGGGCCACCACTCGCCCGACCACACGTCCTGGTCCTTACCAAAGACCAGGACCTCTGTTTTGTCACCGTTCAACTTTAGGAGCGAAGGATCATCCACTCTGCCACAAGCTGCATGCAAGACCTAAAGTTGGACGCGGATGTACTCACAGAGTGGGCCAGGGACACCATAATCTGCGTGTCGTCGGCGTATGACACCACCTCCATCCCCTGTGATCTTACTAATCTCGCAAGGGGGGCCACGTAGATATTGAACAGTGTCGGGCTCAAGGCCGACCCCTGTGGCACCCACATTGCAACGATTTAGCAGGGGAGAGGAAATCTCCGAGCATCACTCGCTGTTCTCTCTGCTGTAAAAAAGAGTTCAGGAGACTCAGAGCAGACCCTGTTACCCCTGCCTCCCTTAACCGAGATGTTAAAGTAGAGGGAGACAGGGTGTCAAACGCCGCTGTGAGGTCCAACAGCACTAACACGGTAGTTTGGCCAAGATCTACTTTTCGGCGAATGTTATCTACCACCTTAGTCAGAGCAGACTCAGTGCTGTGGAATTTCCTAAAGCCATGTTGGGAGCCATCCAAGAAACCAGAGGAGTCCAGGAAGATGGATAAGTGAGAGTTCATGTGAGCTTCCAACATCTTTGCTGGGGCCGGCAGAAGGGATATTGGTCTGAAATTCTTGAGAAGGCCAGGGTCCAAAGAGGGCTTTTTACGGAGAGGCTTCACTATCGCCTTCTTCCAGACCGTAGGAAAGGTGCCCTGTTCCATAGCCCCATTCATTATTTCCAACAGGGGGGTAAAATGATATCCCTACATTCCTTAAGTACTTTCAAAGGGACAGGGTCCAAAGGAGAAGCTGATTTAGTTCTGTCGAGCAATCGATTAAGACCCTCCAAGGAAAGCGCTGGGAAGTGAGTGAAGGTATGGGTAGGATCTCCAGCCCAAGATTCAAGATGCGTAATTCCAGAGGAATCATTGTCATTCAGGGTATTCCTCTGGGATTGCAGAGCAAGATAGATATCATCTATTTTTTTATAGAAGAAGTCTGAGATATTGTTGCATAACTCTTGTGAACTTACCACGGGGTCAGGTGCCTGAAGAGAGCAGAGGGAGCCCACGATCTTAAAAAGCTCTTTAGATGAAGTGAGAGAGCTACTCAGGTTGGTGAAATATTCCTGTTTCTCCTTAATAACTCTGCTTTTATATTCTCGCAACTGGCACTTGTATACCTCCCTTTCTGTAGAATCCCAAGATTTGCGCCAGCCTCTTTCTTTCCTTCTACATTTTTGTCTAAGAAGCCTCAATGATTCCGAAAACCAGGGGGCTGTAGGTTTCTGTCGTGCCACATATCTAAGAGAAGTGGGGGCTAACTCTTCAACTGCCTTGGTGATAGAGTCGGCAAGTTCTTGTGCCGCCTCATCCACCTCCCTCAGGGATGAAATACTAGTGGCTTGGATATAGGGAGCCAGAGCATCGTTGGAAAAGTTTCTGAAGCTTCTTTTAAGACATTTATTAGTGCCAGCGTGATTAACCTCGGCAAGGGGAGATTCTAAATCCAGTGGTACTGCTAGATGATCTGACCATACCAGCGGCAAGGGCAAGCCAACTGATAATCTCGGGTCATTGGAAAACACCCAGTCCAAGGTGTGACCGGCCCTATGAGTCGGGTAGTGCACCATTTGGATGAAGTCACAAGCTTCCAATGCGTTAATCAGGGTAGAGGTGTCTTTAGATTCCAGGTCATCTAGATGAAAATTTAAATCACCAAGAATGGTGAAATGAGATCTCCCAAAATAAGGCTCCAAGATTCTAAAGAGCTCAGGGCAGAAATTGGTTCTCGGTCCTGGGGGTCTATAGACAAGAATTCGAGAGAAGGAGACTGAAGGAGAACAAACAATACAAAAATATAAAGCCTCAAAGGGACCCAAAGGAACCGATAGGAACTTCACAGAGTGTCGCCTTAAAGAAGATTGCCAGTCCTCCTCCTCTGCGCCGCACTCTATCCTGTCTATGAAGCATATAACCTTCAGGTATGGCCAGAAGGAGATCATGACCTGAGGACTCAGAGGCCCATGTCTCGGTCACAAAGACCCAGTCTGCTTGCCTCATACTCACAAAATCGTGAAATGCTACATTGTGCTTAATAAGAGATCGCCCATTGATCAAGAAGCCCTTTCTAGGTTGGGAAGTTGTCTGTCGCGGGGAGGGAGGAAAAGGTTTCCTAAAAGACTGTGTGGTCAATTTAAAAAAAGTTCTACACGTAGGGCATACCTGAGACTGACGCAGACCCTCAGAAGAAAACCGATAGTGGCACGGTAGTACTGGGGGTCTAAGAGACAGTAATTCCAGTGATGAATATCCCCAGTGCACTGTGTGGGACCTATCAGGAGCCCCAGGGTCCAGCCCGTCCTGCAGCGCGTCCTCAGCGCGGACGGGCGCAGACGGGCTGAACTCTGGCTTAACTCCGGCGTCAATCAGGCGTCCCCGCTGCGCTTGACCGCTGCGCGTCAGCATGACTCCCTTTTATCCACATCTAGCGTCCTTCTGACGACTAGAACGTAGCAGCTACCGAATGGCGCCGAAAAGCGGCACAATCTACTTGCAAGATGGCGCGAGTACTAAGGAATTACGCCGGGAAGCGGACCCGCCCAACAGCGGTGCCTTTAATCAATTTTATAGTGCAAGTGGGGGCCAGGCATTTAAAAACAAGGTATAAATTGCAACAAAAGATAAATGAAATACAAAACGAGGTGGGTTAAAAAAAAACTCGCCACCAACCACGCAAAGCGTAGGTAAGGATCAGGTGTCAGCTAGTAAGAAGGAGCAGCAGGTTTACCTCCCTTTTATCCACGTCTAGCGTCCTTCTGACAACTAGAACGTAGCAGCTACCGAAGGGCGCAGAAAAGCGGCACAATCTACTCGCAAGATGGCGCGAGTGCTAAGGAATTACGCCGGGAAGCGGACCCGCCCAACAGCGGTGCCTTTAATCAATTTTATAGTGCAAGTGGGGGCCAGGCATTTAAAAACAAGGTATAAATTGCTACAAAAGATAAATGAAATACAAAACCAGGTGGGTTAAAAAAAACTCGCAGCAGCTCCGGCCACCAACCACGCAAAGCGCAGGTAAGGATCAGGTGTCAGCTAGTAAGAAGGAGCAGCAGGTTTACCTCCCTTTTATCCACGTCTAGCGTCCTTCTGACGACTAGAACATAGCAGCTACCGAATGGCGCCGAAAAGCGGCACAATCTACTCGCAAGATGGCGCGAGTGCTAAGGGATTACGCCGGGAAGCGGACCCGCCCAACAGCGGTGCCTTTAATCAATTTTATAGTGCAAGTGGGGGCCAGGCATTTAAAAACAAGGTATAAATTGCAACAAAAGATAAATGAAATACAAAACGAGGTGGGTTAAAAAAAACTTGCAGCATCTCCAGCCACCAACCACGCAAAGCGCAGGTAAGGATCAGGTGTCAGCTAGTAAGAAGGAGCAGCAGGTTTACCTCCCTTTTATCCACGTCTAGCGTCCTTCTGACGACTAGAACGTAGCAGCTACCGAATGGCGCCGAAAAGCGACACAATCTACTCGCAAGATGGCGCGAGTACTAAGGAATTACGCCGGGAAGCGGACCCGCCCAACAGCGGTGCCTTTAATCAATTTTATAGTGCAAGTGGGGGCCAGGCATTTAAAAACAAGGTATAAATTGCAACAAAAGATAAATGAAATACAAAACGAGGTGGGTTAAAAAAAACTCGCAGCAGCTCTGGCCACCCACCACGCAAAGGGCATGTAAGGATCAGGTGTCAGCTAGTAAGAAGGAGCAGCAGGTTTACCTCCCTTTTATCCACGTCTAGCGTCCTTCTGACGACTAGAACGTAGCAGCTACCGAATGGCGCCGAAAAGCGACACAATCTACTCGCAAGATGGCGCAAGTACTAAGGAATTACGCCGGGAAGCGGACCCGCCCAACACCGGTGCCATAATCAATTTTATAGTGCAAGTGGGGGCCAGGCATTTAAAAACAAGGTATAAATTGCAACAAAAGATAAATGAAATACAAAACGAGGTGGGTTAAAAAAAAACTCGCAGCAGCTCCGGCCACCACCCACGCAAAGCGCATGTAAGGATCAGGTGTCAGCTAGTAAGAAGGAGCAGCAGGTTTACCTCCCTTTTATCCACGTCTAGCGTCCTTCTGACGACTAGAACGTAGCAGCTACCGAATGGCGCCGAAAAGCGGCACAATCTACTCGCAAGATGTCGCGAGTGCTAAGGAATTACGCCAGGAAGCGGACCCGCCCAACAGCGGTGCCTTTAATCAATTTTATAGTGCAAGTGGGGGCCAGGCATTTAAAAACAAGGTATAAATTGCAACAAAAGATAAATGAACTACAAAACGAGGTGGGTTAAAAAAAACTCGCAGCAGCTCCGGCCACCAACCACGCAAAGCGCAGGTAAGGATCAGGTGTCAGCTAGTAAGTAAGGGTATAGGATGTTAAGAGTGTTTTTACAGTTTGGGGTGGGTGAGGGAATAAGGTGATACGGGTGTTTTGGTATCAGTGCAAAGCCCATTAATGGGTTTATTTGTGCTAGCAGTGCAAGGGTACAGTGAGGTCTAGCACAAATGTAGCTCAAGCATTTCCTCCGGCCGTGGCTTTGAGCACTGCTCCTAGTCCAACAACTAATCTTCTATTTATTCTCCAATAATATACTTCCTTCCTTTGCCTTTTTACTCTGAGGTACGGTGAGGACTGCTCCTTGAGAAGTGGTAGACCAATCAGCCTTAGGGTGGTCTTCCCCCAAACTTTTTGCCATCCACCTCCATTTTGCGAAACCTATTTTTGATGGCCTTCGGACTCTGGGCGCTTTACGCTAAAGTGCTTGTATTTTCTCCCTAAACCATGTTAGATTGTCTTATACCCAATTAGCATATTTAATGTACTTGTAAGTCCCGAGTATAGTGGTACTACATTTACCCGGGGCCTGCAGAACTGATTGTGCCACCACTTGAAACGTGCCTCAGGCCTGCCATTGCAGAGCCTGTATGTGCAGTTTTGAACTGCCATTCCGACCTGCAAAATGCACCTTTTACCAGGCTCAAACCATAGTTTTTAATATATATGCATTACGTCTAGGGTAGACCCTGGACACACTAGAGAGCCAGGTGCAATGTATTTTAAAATTTGTACATGCATTTTTAAGTTTTACGTGTCTTAGTAGTGAAAAACTCTTAAATTCATTTTCACTGCAGTACGGAATATCTCTCCAGTTTGATAACAATGGAGTTGACTTATTACATTTTATACGTGTAATTTCCAAATGGGAAGAGATAACCAGTTCATGTTTGGTGTCTCTTGATCCCTAATTTAAAATCCTAATTTATGGCGAAGTCAGATTTTGAATTACAATTCTGAAAATGCCACTTTTAGACAGTTCGCATTTTCTTGCCGTAGTCATTTGGTGCCTGCAGCCTGTCTCTGGTTGCATGACTGGTTGTAGTAGGTAGTTGGGCTTTGTTTATTTCTCCTGGACAGCCACACGGATGGGAGGGTGGAGCTGGGCCCAGCCTCACTTACACCTGAATATACTATGTCCTGTCTCCAAACAAAGGGCCAAACAACCCTGCAATGTCATGTCAATTCAGCCAGCTTGGAGTCAGGGCAGGGGAGGTAGTGAACTCTATGCACTTTAAATACACTGTCTGGAATTTTCTCTCACCTTCCAGAACTAAGGCACCAATGTATAAAAGAAGGGCCTGAGACACAAACTCTTCAGTACCCTTCTGGACGTGCGGAAGAAGGACTGCTGAAATTACTGCTACTCTGAAGGACCTACTGCCCTGCTGTCTGCTACCCTCTTGCCTGTGGAAGAAGAACTGGACCTGCAACTCATCTTGAACCCAGGACCCCAAAGTGACTCAAAGGGCAGTGGCCTCTTGATCCGAGCCTCAGGGACATAAAAGGCTCCCCTACAGCTCTTGGACCAGACTTCAGTGAATTCCTTGCCCCCAATCGGTGCCCCTTAGGTCCTGGACACTTGGTGTGGCTCAGTGAGCTCTTAAATCAAGCTTTTGGGCTCTCTCCGTGACTGCGAACAGGCGCTTTACACAGATACCATGCCACTTGCCCTGAAAATCAGCGCGAGTCACCACCAGCCCGTCTATTCAACCAGCAAACATCGATCACTGTGGAGGATCACGAATGCAAGGCTCCAGACCGCCCTTTTACGATTCCCAGCCTGTTCCCTGCTGATCACCGACAGTGACGCTCTCCTGCTCCCTGCAGCCCTCTCCAAAGTGAACGGGACTCTTGGCAAAAAATGCAACTCTTTAACTAGGACTTTTTCTGACCCGAGCACCATTGCAGTCAGGCTGAACCTTTGACTTTGAATCAGTCCAACGGAACCAGATAGGTTGACGCTTTATGCTTTTAGGCGCTATATTGAAGTTTTTTGTTTAAAAAATAATAACTCCAGTTCTACTGATTGGAATTTTGTCATTTTGGTTTTGTTTTATTTATTACATACTTCTCTATTTACCTAATCTAGTGTTTTCTCTGATTTACTGTTTGAAGTGTTACACAAATACTTTACACATTGCTTCTATGTTAAGCCTGACTGCTCTGTGCCAAGCTACAGGGGGAATTGAGCACAGGTTAATTTGGGGTTTGCTTGTGTCTTACCGTGACTAGGATTGTGGTTGCTGCTTGACCAGAGTTTACACCGTAGTCAACCATTAACCCAGTTTCTAGCAAGAAGCATTTCCTAAGGTTGGATGCAAGAGGAATCAGGATTAAAGGCTTCATTCCTTCTCCTTCCTGGCTGTCATGCGTTGGTCTACGGCGTAGACTGCAGCTGAGATACTCAGCCGTCCCTGAGTCTCCCTCGAGAATCGAACACTGTACAAGAGATATAAGAGAAAACCGGAAAAAGGAAAGAGCCAGAGAAAACATTGAAGCACTTGCTGTAGTAGTACGTTTTCCGGAATACCCAGAATGAACAGGCATCAAATACAAATTAACAGTTTGGGCAGTGAAGAATTATCCCTACCACGAGTGAGAACCCTTCACCTCCTCAAATAGCAGCAAACCATTGGTAAAGCAAACAACAAGGAAAGAATAAAGAAGAGAGAATGAAAGAGAAAATATTGAGAGGAAGAAAGAAGAAGACTAGAGAAACAAACTGAATGGAGAGAATGAGAGAAAAAAGACCTGAGTGAAGGCAGAATAACAAAGAAAGAAAAAGAGAAATGAAAATAAAAGAAATAAGAAAAGCAAACAAAGCACAAGAGAGAATGAAGTAAAGTGGAAAAGAAAAATTAGAAAAGAAATAAACAGAGGGAGCAGTGAAAGGAAAGAAACAAAAAAGAGGTAAACAAAAAGACCGAAAAAAGGAAAGAGCGTGTTAGAAATAAAATAAAAGAAAGAGAAAATTAGACCAGTAGAGTACAAGTAAAAAAGCAATGAGAGGTAAAACAAGCATTTACAATGCAACGGTCTTGCCTTTGCAAAAGTTAGAGCTATTGGCATTGTAAATGACAACATTTTTATTGATGTGTTGGATTTGAAAACAGATAAATAAATGGCATTGTCATTTACAATGCCAATAGCTTAATCTCTCACAAATGCGAGACCTATTGCATTTACACCCACACACAGAGAGCCACACACACAGAGCCACACACACACGCGGATTTGGTGGATCTGGTGGTGGATGTGGTGGTGGTGGATGTGGTGGTGGATATGGTGGTGGAGGCTGGTGAGGTCACAGGTCAAGTACAGGGCCATTAGGTAGCACTTTCACGCGCTAATAGCCCTGGGAATAACAGAAGGGAGAGGGGAAATTCTATTGTCCCCTCGTCCCCCACACCCGTGTCCCCCGTGTCCGCCCCACTCCAAAATCTGGGGGGATGTGTCCCCCGCATCCGCCACACTTCCTACGCCCATGCAGGATAGTGTACAAAAAAGGAGACACACGGACCGAGTAGCGGCTCTTGGCAGAAGACGAGCGTTTATTTCAAGGTCTCGTGCACCTCCAATAGCAGGCAGGCAGGCATACAGGGTAGTGTGCCAGTTCGGAACAGGGCAGTAGTTCAGAAAGATCGGTGGGGCTGAAGCAGCGTCAGTGACGTTGAAGTGATTCTGGGAAAGTGACTGACTAAACCTGCCCCATACAGACCGCCCCTGCAGAGATAACGGCTTGTCTGTTCAAAACACAAGTCACCACTGGGACCGTCTGCATACGTATGTTATGACAGCTTGGCTTCTATAGTATGTTCCACAGGATGTAGTACACAACCCTGCTCTTCCTTATCCCGCTCATGATTCTGCTGGTCTGATCACTGTAAAGCCGCCACCTCTCTATGGCCCTCTGTTTACTAATGCAGTCATTCACAGTATCATCGGTATTGCCGGTCTTGTATGGTGTAGCCTCTGTCGCTCATCAGACAGGCCTCGGCCCGCCGCTACCATGCACCCCTGGGGCAGTCCTTCACAAACGCCTGGTGCCGTGGCTTCACACTCCCTCAGCCTCGCTCCGTTAGCAGGGCCTCGCACACTTCTCCAGGGCCAACCGCTGTCATGAAAGGGGCCGGACGTAGCCCAGGCCCCGAGTGAGGTGGGTGCCGCCCTTGCACCACGTATCCCAAGCGGGGGGAGCGTCAGTGCCGGTCCGGCAACACTCAGGGCCCGTACGCTCAACTGCCACCACCCGCACTGTCTTCTTGGGCCCTCAGGCGGGCGGCTGTAATGCGCAGCTGCCGCCAGACTTTCAGCAGCTCCCTCGGATGTCGCGGGCAGCAGGAGCCCACTGCCGCCCGCAGTGCTACACTGCAGCAGGCTAACAGGGGTGTCTCAGGCAGCACAGAAGGCTGCCGCCAGCAGGGCGTCCCGAGCCCACAGGATACGGGGCATCCCTCGCAGCAATTCACGGCTCTCTCAGTCCGCAGTCCTCCCAAGCAGCAACAGCTTTGCTCCACGGCCACACACCAGCAGTGCCCCAGACTTGGCTATCAGGCACAGCTGTCTGTCAGCAGCACTCGGCGGCGGGCGCCATTATCTTACTGCAGGGCGCGCGACCCGGATCACTGACCAGCAGGCGGAGAACACTCGTCCTTAACAAGGTTACGTTAGCGCCGTGATAGTGGACGGAGACACGGACAGCGGGAGGGGGGCTGGAACGGAGACACGGACAGCGCGAGGGGGGGTGGAAACAAAGACACTGACAGCGGGAGGGGGGAGGGACAGCGGGAGGGGGGCAGGATACAACCATGCGGGACCGGAACGAGGTCAGCAATGACGAAAAACATCTGTGTAAAAAAAAAAAAAAGTAAACGCCCAACTCCGAATGACAAACAAAAAGGGGCGGGGCTTAAAAAAAGCAAGAAACACCCACGAATCTGCTCCAGCCCTGAGTGACACACATCTCTTCCAATGGCTAGCCTCCATTTACGAAGCTAGCCAATGGAAGAGAGAGGAGGGTTAAAGCCCCACTGTTGAAGTCATTAAATCTTCGGGTCCGCCCCCACTGCTTCGCAGTGGGACGGTAGCCTCGAACTAAAGGAACAGTAAGAAGAAAGCAAAGTGAAAGAAACAGAAAAACAGGAAAGAAAGGTAAAGAGGGAAAGAATCATGGAATGAAAAGGGAGGTGAAGAGCGAAAGTATCATGGAAAGAAAAGAGGGGAAAGGGAGGAAGGTTAAAAAAAGAAGCAAAAAGGGGAAAAGTGAAAGAAAGACAAAAAGAAATTGAAATAGACAGAGAGAAGTGAAGTTGAGAATGAAAGAAGAAAGAAAGGAAGAGAAAGTGGGGATAAACAAGAACAAAAAATGGAGATAGGAGCGAAAGAAAGCAGAAGAAACAAGAAGGAACTAACGAAACATAAAAGAAAAGGGGAAAAACAAACAACGTTATGAAAGAGGAAACAAAGAAGCAGCAATGAAAGAAAATAAAAGAAAAGACAAACAAACTAAACAAAAAATATTTTTTCAGATGAGTGAGAGCTACATAGTCCTACATTTCCAGCTTCACTGGACCCACTGAAAGCGGTGCGTTGTGTATTAAACTGCTCCCTCAGCTTTTAGGCAACTGCATATTACAAACCAGCTAACAGAAATGTATCATGTGCGAGATACTCAGATGTAGCCGAAGAACTAGTACTGGAGACTGCTTCGCTAGCCATTTGGAAATATATGCGACTGTTAAATTGGCATTAGTGCACAAAACACTGGTTCACAAAAATCACATAGCACACTGAGGGGCATATATACAAGCCCCTAAACCCCATGGAAACGACACTTTTTGTAACGTTCCCGTGGCGATAAGGGCCTTGCCTTATATACAAGGCAGCGTCAGGGCCGGACTGGGAACCAAAACCGGCCCTGGCAAAGTGCTCGGCCGACCCTGCCCCGGGGTTAGGGGTGCCGCCGAGCTCATTGTCAGGGTCGGTTTTCGGCCGATTTTGTTACAGGACCGATTAAACGGCTACAAAGGTACAGTGTTATTCTATTGTTATTCTATTGCACAGTTTCCAAAAAGCACCTTTTTTTGTTGTTTTGTAAAATCATTTTTACTGGCATTTCGAATTTACGCAGAGTACATACATTTTATTTGGTTAGAGAATTAAACACAGTACAGGTTTAAGTGTGGCTGGAATGATGTCCACATTGCCCCCCTCTGAGACTGAGTAAAATTCAACACTGCCAATATACAATAGTGTGTAATTCAACACAAAAGTACACACAGCTCCTATACAGGGGCAGATCTTGTTAGGGAAAAGAGGAGGGGCATCGCAGGGGAGGGGTGAAGGGATGGGGGGACGACGGAGAAAATTTTAAAGATAAAAAATAAAATAACTTACTTGTCTCCCTTCAGCATCACGCTCTTCCACTCCTCTCAACTCAACTGCAGGCACAGGGTCCCAGACTGCCCTGCAGCCAATCCTGAAGCTGCTCTAATGTATGAAAGCAGCTGCAGGATTGGTCTGAGCGCAGTGAATTTGTGCTCCCAGACAGACTGGGAGCCTGTGCCTGCTGTCTCCAACCCGGCGAAGCCGCTCGGGTTGGAGAGAGCTTCAGTGCACATGATAACAGTGTCAAACACTCCCCCTTAGGGTGACCAACCGTCCGTAAATTTCACGGACAGTCCTTAATTGGGACCTAACGTCCGTTGTCCGCAAGGATCCCTTTTACGGCCGCCTTTTGTCTGTAATTTTGGCCATCACAGGGGAGCAGCACTGTTCCCCTGTGAGAAGCCTTAGCCCCTTGATGCTGGCGCCTCGCACTCCTCCTCGAGTACAAGAGCAGCCCCTCCCGCCCATTGTCATTCTGTATGCCGGCTAATTGCCACATACAGAATGACAATGGGAAGGCTGGGGTGGTAAAGCATGCTCCTCCTGCCCAAGGGTACAGCAGGGCATTCTGTAAAAGAAAAGGCAAAACGATAATGCTGCAGCTTTAGCAACCTTAGAAAACAGTTTATATAAAGAAGCCTGTAGAATAAATTAAAAAGAAAGGGTTATCGTTCTTTCCCTGTCTCACTATTTTTACCTGAAGTATTTTCAATATTATATTCAACAAAGCCATGGATGCTGCTTTTTTATTTTAAACAACTAACAACCATTGACAAAGCCAATAGTCCTGTTTTTTGTTGGTGCAATGATACTTGCTGTATTATATATATATATATGGATGCAATGACATAAACTACATAATACCAGTCGGGCAGAACACTATGCTAGCGCTGATTTTTAGCCTAGGTGTTTTAAACTACGCCCTTAATTACATTGAACACACCCTTTGAAGAGACCCCCCAGTTTTTTTTACACCACTTCAAGTCCTGG